>NW_012108386.1:1105824-1117567 GCF_000951045.1 Mandrillus leucophaeus
GGAGCTTGCAGTGAGCTGAGATCGCGCCACTGCACTCCAGCCTGGGCAACAGAGCGAAACTCCGTCTCAAAAAAAAAAAAAAAAAAGAAAAAAAAAAGATAGATGCTTAACTCACATCATACAATGAAATAATTTTAATACGGAATCATGAGCTAAATATAAAAGGTAATAAACATGTTATTCGTAATTCACCTCCTGCCTTCTAACGAAATAGATGCAAAATAAGAAAGGATGGTAGGTAAACGTGCAAAGTGCTGGACAGAGTGATGTGTGAAACCAGAGAGGTCAGCTGCCCTTACAAATGCCTTACATAAGAAGAGAGGCAATGAAAGTGCACAGGCAAGAGAGAGAAAGGGGAGGGGAGAGACAGAGAGGGAGAAGGAAAGAGAGAGAGAAAGAGAGAGAGAGAGAATGGGGAGGGGAGAAAAAGTTGGGCAGACCCAGATACAGAGAGAGAGAGAGAGAGAAAGAGGGTGGGAGAGAGAGAAAGAGGGAGAGGGGAGAGAGAGAGACTGAGAGAAAGGAAGAGAAAGTGTGAGAGAGAGAACCAGAGGGAGAGAGAAAGAGGGAGAGAGGGGAGAAAGGGGGGAGAGAGAGAGAGAGAGAGAAAGAGGGAGAGTGGCAGGGAGAGATAGATAGAGACAGAGGGGGAGAGTGTGAGGGAGGGGGAGAGAGAGACAGAGAAGGAGAGAGTGGGAGAAGAGAGAAACAGAAAGAGAGACAGACACACAGAGAGAAAGCTGGGGAGAGGAAGATAGACAGGAGACACAGAGGGAAAGAGAAGAAAAGTAGACACGAGGGCAAGAAGGAGAGTGGAGGCTGAGGATGAGAAATCCCTACATCACTGAAAAATTTAAAGAGCGTTTTCAGAGAGGTGTTTTGTTGTGCATCTGAATTTGTGAACGAACACACACACACACACACACACACACACACACACCCCATGGACAGCGCTCTGGAGCAGTCTCCATCATTGTGTGCCTGAGCAGTTACCTTTCATCAGATCTCTCCGCATCACCCACTGCAACTGCAGCGACCCAGAGTGAACGTTAAACACTCCATCTCTCCATGCGGCTCTGCTGCTGAAGGAACTGTGGCGGCTTCCCATTGCTCTTAGCATAAAGTTCAACAGCCTTAAATGACTTCTGAAGTCTTGCCTTGACTGGTCATTGACGAGGTCCGCAAATGCATCTCCTGCTACTTCGTCTTTTACTCGACATGTTCCAGCCTTATCTGAATATTTTCCTGCCCTTCAAAAGGGTCATATGTTTCTCCACTTCGGCGCCTTCACCACATCTTGTCCTTCTCATTTGGAGCAGTCTTTCTTCACTCTCCACCCAGCCAGGGCCTCTTCCTCAGATTGACCTTCAAGGTTTTCACTGGAGGTGCAGCCAGATTGGGTCACGCCCCTGTGGAGCCCCCGTCACAGAGCACAGTGCCTCCATCCCTCCTGCCTCAGCGTTTGTCACTATCACCAAACAGCGGACTCTTCAGGGAGAGGAGCGTTTTTGTCCTGTTCCCTAGTGTATCTGTGCTTAGCAATGTGCTCAGCACCAGTTCAGTGCTCAGTGAATTGTTGTTGTTGTTGTTGTTGTTGTTATTATTATTATTATTATTATTATTGAGATGGAGCCTTGCTCTGCTGCCCAGGCTGGAGTGCAATGGCGCGATCTCGTCTCACTGCAACCTCTGGCTCCTGAGTTCAAACAATTCCCCTGCCTCAGCCACCCAAGTAGCTTGGATTACAGATGCGCACCACCACGCCTGGCTATTGTGTGTGTGGGTGTGTGTCCTTTTTTAGTAGAGACAGGGTTTCACAATGTTGGCCAGGCTGATCTCGAGCTCCTGATCTCAGGTGATGTGCCTGCCTTGGCCTCCCAAAGTGCTTGGATTACAGGCATAAGCCACCAGGCCTGGCCTCAGTGAATTATGTTTTAATGAGCAAATGGTAAACGATAGAAAAGATTCAAAGGAAACGACTACCATGCTATCAGCACTTAACTCCCAGTGTTGTCACATTGACTTTCATGTTTCTGATTTTTCTTTCCTGTGTTTCCCAAATTTGAGAGGGGTTTACTGTACTGTTTTATCACAAGACTTAAAATTACTTTTATAGGTAGGGAGAAAACCCCTAAAAATGCTATTCTGTACATTCTTCAGGGCTTCTCATTGACTTCAAGAGAGGTTCAACTTCTTGATACATCCCCACAGGGGACTAGGATCTAGCCCTTACTTCTGGGTAGTGTCAGGAGACAGTATAGAACCAGTCTGACATCGAGTAGCCACAGATTCCTGTCCCAGTCCTACCATGTAGAAGCCACATGACTTAGGGAAGTTGCTTATCCAATCTCTCTCCACCGCATTTTCCTTGCTATGAAATGAATAAAATGGCCCCTGCCTCATGGAGCTGGGTGAATTATATGTTAGGTCATTCACACACAGCATTTAGCATCATACTTGGTAGCACGGTGGCTCTTGGTAAGCGTTCATCAGTAACCTTGCTGTTATTTACGACCCATGTGCCATTCTCTGATGATACCACATTCTCTGTTGCCCTGCGGCTTTGCCCACACGGCTCTTTTCACTTCGAGCTGACTTGCGCTTCAGGGCTCAGTTCACCTGCCCCACTTTTCCACAGCTGCACCTGTCAGTGGGGTGCCCTGTGTTTCATGGCAGCCTGAGCTCTTCTCTGTACTTACATATGTCTTGTATAGGCTGAAATATCCTGGAGGTTTGGAGCTATGCTTAGCTCTTATCTGTTCTTTTCAATTTCTAAAACAATAGCTGATAATAAGTGCATGAGGTAAATAATAAATATTTATGAAATGAGTAAGTGAATGCATGAATGGGCAAATTAGGCAATGCCAGATTGAGTCTGTTTTATCTCATAATGATCGTGTTTTGTAATCTATTTGCACTTTCTGTGCAGTGGGGGTGTAGGGAGTAAGTGGTGTTGCATGAGTTCATTTGCATTGCTATAAATACCTGAGGCTGAGTAATTTATAAAGAAAAGAGGTTTATGTGACTCATGATTCTGTAGGCTATAAAGGAAGCATGACTCTGGCATCTGCTTCTGGTGAGACCTCAGGAAACTTTCAGTCATAGAGGAAGGTGAAGGGGGAGCAGGCATGTCACATAGCAAAAGAGGGAGCAAGAGAAGTGCCAGCCTCTTTTAAACAACCAGCTCTTGCATGAATGAATAGAGTGAGAACTCACTGATTACAATGGGGTGGGCACCAAGCCATCCATTAGGGATCTGCCTTGATCCAAACATCTCTTACCAGGCCCCACCTCTATTATTGGGGATTACATTTCAACACGATTTGGAGGGGAAAAACCATCCAAACTATATCACGTATGAAGCAGAGGCTAGGTCCTAGTTGGTTGTGGGTGGATCATTTATGAATGGGTGTGAGGTGGGGTTGGGGGATGAATGAGTGTGAATGGGAGCAGGTGGTGACTGTGAGCATGTGCATGTAAATCCTGAGTGTGGAGGGGCTAAAGAATGAGAGGGTGTTGGTAGGGGTATAGATAGTGAATGGGTGAGGGTTGAGGCATAGGTGTTGAGTGTGTATGAGGCAGAGTGTCAACAGAGTGGGTAGGGGGCAGTGGGGAGTTCATGAGTGGGTATGGGGTGAGGGGCATGTAATGAGGAGATGGGAAGTGAGGTACTGAGTATGCCTGGGACAAGGTCTACATAGTGAGTTGCTGTGGCCAGGAGGAAATCAGTTGGTGGTTATGGGGTGAGGATAGGTAATCAGTGAGTGTAAGGTGGGATGTAGGTAGTAAGCAGGTGTGGGAAAAGGAGTAAGTAGTGACTGAGTGTAAGGATGCGTTAGGTAGTGAGTTAGAGGTAGAGAGTAGTAATGAGTATGGGGTAGGTTGCCAGTAGTGATGGGATGTGAGGTGGGGGTAGGTGGTGACTGGGGCCTCAGATATGGACAAGTAGGTTGGAATTGAACCATGGACCTGGACATGGAGCTAGGACAAAAACCTAGAGTCAGTCCTTAGACTGAGACTCAGACCTAGGACTTAGACCTAGACTCACTCCTCCATGTTGGAGCTGGACTTTTGCCTTGCATTTGACCTGGAATTTAGACCTGTCAAATCCTGTTTTTCAGACCTGGTCCTCTCAACTCAAACCTGCACCTTCCACAAAGAACTCTCATGTGGACCTGGACTTCACCTTGGACATATACATTGGTCCTGGACCATGGATGTGGAGATAGTCTTTAAACATGGACGTGAATATTGGATTTGGGCCTGAGACCTTGTTCCTGAACTTTGGACCTGGGCTTTGAACCTGGATGTTGTACCAATTTCAGATCACAAACTGGTCTTTATCGTTGGAATTTGGATCTTGCTTTGGGTCTTGGAACTGTTCAGGTTTATGCTTTCAGGTTTATGTTTCAGGTTTATGCTTGGACTTGAATTTGTCTAGGACCTTGGATGTGAACTTTGACCTTGTCTTGATCAGAGGACTTGAACTTTGACCTAGATATTGGACATTGACCTCTTAGTTGAGACTTGTACTGCACACCTAGAGCCTGGAACTGGACCTCAGACCTAGACCTCATATCTGCACCTGGCTGTGACCTTGGACCTGGAACTTAAACCCAAGTCTTGACTCTGAAATGAGGCTGTGGCCTTGACCTTGAACCTGGACCTTTATTCTGAATCTTGACCTGGTCCTGGACATTGACTCTGAAGGTAAGATATGGAGACATGGATTTTACTGTGACCTTCCTTAGAAGTGGACCAGAATCTGAGCCTGCACCTAGACATTTGCTCAGGATCCTGGACTTGACCTTAGACTTGGAACTTGGATGTCTATCTGGACCTTCTATTTGGACCTTGAATTTTGGTACTGGGCCTAGATCTTTGATTTGGGGCTTGAACTCAGACAGAACCTTGGATCTGAAATTTGGATCTAGATTTTATGTTATCCGGGACTTGACACTATACCTGGACACTAGACATGGAAATGACTTAGAACTTGTAATTGGTTCCAGATCTGGATCTTGGTCTTGGTCATTGGACCAGGAACTAGACCAAGATCAGGATTTGCAATCTGGACCTTGGACCTAGGCACTGCACGTCGCCTTTTGCCTTGTAACTTGACAGATTTGGATCTTCAAACTGGGCTTTTGACCTTTGTACTGGATATAGAGCTGCGATTTGACCTAGACCTTGAATGTAGATTATGGTTTTGGATCTTGGACCTCGAATTTGGACCTTGGAACTGCACTTCAACCTTGGACCTGGCTGTTGAGGAACTTGGCACTGACTTTAGTCAGTATCTTTGGTCATGGAACTAGACTTTGGACCTGAATCTTGGATCTTGACATCTAACCTTTATTTTAGGTCTAAAACCTAGTTTACAACATAATCTTGGTCCAGGTACTAGGATCTGGACCTTGATTCTCAATTAAGATTATGGACCTCAAACTTGGACCAGGACTTTAGACCTCAACCTTGACCTGGTCCTAGATTTTGAACCTGGTCTTCTGACATGAATTTGACCCAGACTTTGGACATTGGACATTGGACTTATGCCTTGGAACTGGATCTCTAAACTCATAAGTGGACCTCAGACCTGGAACTCAGGCAAATCTTAAATCCAGGACCTCAGATCTGGATTTTTCCAGTTCCTTTAACCTGCAATTATGCCTGAAACTCAAACATGTACATAGACCTTGCACTTAGATATTGGACCTAAACCTAGACTGGGTCCTGGATATTGGACCTCAACCATGGATTATCTGCAGTAGACATAGATTTCAATCTGGACTTCAACCTGGAACTGAATTTGTACCCTGAACATCAATGCCAGGCCTGGTACCTGAACTTTGAACCTAATCTCAAGCCAGGACCTAGACCTTTAATCTTGAACTCAAACTTTGAATCATGATCTCTGTTCTAGACTTGGACCTAAATCTGACCTAAGATATTAATTTTGAACCTGTATTTTGGTCTAGATAGGGATCTTAGATCTGGATCTGGACCAAGAAGTTGGAAGAGGACCTTGGAACTGGATTTCTAAACTTCAATTTAAACTTCAAATCTGAACTTCTAACCTGCCCCTGAACATGACTATGGACGTAGATCTTGGACCTAGACTTCATACCTGGAGGTAGATCTTGGACTGGATTTTTGACTTTGCACCCAGAATTAGAAAATAAAATTCAGACCTCATTTCTAGACCTCATACCTGGAGATGTTTCTAAATAGGCCTCAGGGAGCTGGAACTGGAATGCGCACATAAATATCATTCCTTAGACCTGAACCTGGACCTCATACGTGGATGAAGACTTGGACAATGAAACTTAGTACTGGACCTTAGACAAGGCCCTGGGGCTCAGACTTCGATCTGGACTGTGGACCATGATTTTGACTTTGGACCTGGGCATAGGCCCTCAACATTGGGCCTGGATATGTCTAGGACCTTGGGCTTGACCTTTAATTTGGTCATTGTCATAGACTTGGGACTTGGATCTGGATGTCTAAAGTTTTTCTTGGATCTTTTACCTAGACCTGGACATAACCTTGGACCTGGAACTTGTACTTAGAACTTGATCCTTGATCCATACTGTGGACCTGAACCCTGAACTTGCCCTAGATGTTAAACATGAATTTGTAATTGTTTCAACCTGTACATTGGAACTGAACCAATACCCGGATTTTGGACCTATTTTTAGGACCTTGGAGGTAAACCTTGTAACTGCTTCTTACTTTGGGATCAGGCAGTCAGATCTGGACCTTAGACTTGAAACTGAATTTAATCTTGGACATGGATGTTGGCTGTAAAACTTGGACCTGGGATTTTAAGTTTCTTGGACATGACCTAAAACCGGAAATTTGGGTCCATACCTTGCACTTGGCTATTAACCCTGGAACTAGAACTGGACCTAGAGTTTGGACCTGGATCTTCAACTCTGTACCACAATTTGATCCAACTGCAGATCTGAAATTTACTGAAAATGCATAATAAAAATATAAAAGAGGTACTTAATGGATTTTGTGCCTCTATGGTTTAGGTTACAACTTCATCTCTACTGAAGTGCTGCAACTGGTAAACCTTCATGGCCTTAATCTATACTGCACCTCAAATTACTATTATAGTTGGGGATCCCACTAAATTTAAATAAGTTATCCTATACCTGGGGACCTCAGTAAGCTTAAATAAGATATCCTCTATACTCTTAGAGGAACTGCAAATATAAAATAGAAGAAACATAGGTATGTCGCACCTTAACAATCAGAACTATTGCTTTGCCTAAATTCCCCATGGCCATTGTGCCAATTGCCTTGAAATATCGCATAGCAGGTATGGACACTCTGACCCAATGAGTAATACATTGGAATTAAATTCAGTCTTTGGTACTTACAACTGGCATGATAGAATGTGATCCTATAGGTTTGTTCCTATCTATCATAATTGTTACCACAGCTCCAAATAAATTAAATCAGGACTTTCAAGGATCAAAGTCCCATAAATAGGACTATAAAAGTCCTATTTTGGTTCAATTTAGCCTATTCTTAAACCTGAAAAAAATGAATGTGTCTCACAGTGAATTCTTTAATGCCATGGTTCTACCCATTATGATCCCCATACTCAGTGTTATTAAAATTACTGACTTCATCCAATGAGCAACTGGAAAATAGCGTGCAGTCATAACTTTGGCTGGTATGTTCTGTCCTGCACCTGTTGCAACAGCCTCTCGGTGGCCTTCAACTTCAAGGGGACACAATGCACCGTTACCCAGCTGCCCATGAGGTACCTCAACAGCCTGACCATCACACAGTCTGTCTTTGTCCTGACCATCACGCAGTCTTTGTCCCAACCATCATACAGCCTGTCTTTGCAGGAAAGATCTTAGCTACAGCCACCTTTTTCCAGGAACATAGGTGTGATGTTACACTGGTGACTTTCTTCTCCAAAGAGATTCATCCGACACACTTATTCAGGACATACAAATATTCACAAAATTGCTCACAGAAAGGGATGAACTACTGTCCCACAGATAGTACAAGACCCTTCCACCTTAGCAAAATGTCTGGGCTTTATTTGATCATTTGAGGGCCACCTCATCCTTGACACTGTCAAGAAACAACAATTTCAGTTCCCACAATGTTAGAACAGTTTGGCATCTTTTAGGACTTTCTGGGCTTGGGTTTCATTAACATTTTACCTAAAACCATTTATTCTGTTACTGGCTAATTGGCCCACTTTGAATGAGACCTCCTACAACAAAAGGCTCTAGTACATGCTCAAATGGCAACGAAACAGGCACTCCCATTGGTGGCCCCCAGAGGCTCCTTCATTGTAGAGCTTTTGCGGCCTCCTTTGCTGCCTCCTGGAGTCTGGTCAGAATAGCCCTAAGTTGTTCCTGGGCTTCTGCCTTCCTGGGCCCCGTGCTTTACACCATTAGCTGTATTGTGCTGCACATTGGGTTTTTCTGGGCAAAGGCTCTCACAGGCCCTGAGATTCTCACTATGCCTTGGGTCATGGAGGCAGTACCCTGCAGGCTTGGCATGGCCACTGAAACCTTGCTAAAGTAAAAATGGTATTTTATAGGATAAAGCAAGATCTGTGACATCTGGCATATCAACTTTGCAGGAGAAAGCAGCTTCACCTTGTCCTCAGTCATTTACTATATAGTCCTGGAGGAAATCATCCCTCTCTTGGACTCATTGGTCACTTGGGGGTCCCCTGAGTAAATAAAAAAGGGAGCTAATATATTTTATGGATAACATCGTCAACATGACACATGCTAGAACCTGTTGAGAGTTGCTGCTGGCCATCCCTTAATCAGTGTCTTGGACAAAGTCCGGGACTGGATGTTCAGTGCAATTGGCTGAACTTCGGGTAGGCATCTTAGCACTTACCTGCACATTCTTTTTTTTTTTTTTTTTTTTGAGACAGAGTTTCACTCTTGTTACCCAGGTTGGAGTGCAATGGCATGATCTTGGATCACCACAACCTCCACCTCCCAGGTTCAAGTGATTCTCATGCCCCAGCCTCCCAAGTATCTGGGATTACAGGCATGCACCACCATCCCTGGCTAATTTTGTATTTTTAGTACAGATGGGGTTTCTCCATATTGGTCAGGTTGGTCTTGAACTCCTGACCTCAGGTGATCCGCCTAACTCAGCCTCCCAAAGTGCTGGGATTGCAGGCGTGAGCCACCGCACCCGGCCACCTGCACATTCTTATAGATCTTTGGCCATTGTCCATGATCTGGCCATCGAGTTTAGCCAATGGCAACAAAAATTTCTTTTCTAAGAACACAACCTTGGGAGTAAAGAACTCTTAGAACTTCTTGCCTCACAACTATCAATAATATAAACCAAGGTCACACATGTCTCAGCAAATACTAATCTACAATTCAGGTACTCTCTATCTCCCCCAACAGTCGAGGTATTATTGATAGTGGCCAAGATACTCAGTTCACTTTTAAAAATATGCAATGTTGGGCTCTTGAACATAGCATTCAATGGAAATTTTATCTCCCTTACTGGACTCAGAATAAGGGCGTCATAAAACATCATAATGGCGCACTTAAACACATTTAAATTCAATTATGTGAAATGTGGTGCGTTTCAGTCATCAGTCATTCATCAGGTGTGAATTACAATGAAAACCCTTATGCCACTTTTAATGTCTGAGTGACTTTCAAGTCAAGCCCTCCCTCTTTGCCACTTGCCTCATAGTTTGGAGAGATGATCAGAAATCCCATAGGCTCCTCCCTTGGCATTGGCAGAAAATTCAGACCATGCCTGTCCTGGTCCATGCCCTGGCCCCACCCCCTAACCACAATAAAGCCCTAAGCCACTTGCCTCTCCTTGCTCTCTCAGCTTCTTCGAGACTGAAGCCTTTCCTGCATTCCCAGAAAGCCTCACTGTGCGAATAAGAAACCTTTCGTATGCTTTTGGTGAGCTGTTGCATCATCAGTGTTGACATCTGTTCTGTGGGGAGTTGATCCTGTGCTCACACAAGAAAACCACAGATAGAGTGCAAACCCCAGATTATAGTCAAAGGCACAGCACCAGGGTCCAAGATCTAGGACTAATTTTAAGTCCTAAATTCTGGACAAATGCAGATCCAAGGTCCACTTTCCATTTCAGACCCAGGTTCAAGTCCAGGGTCTGAAATGGAGATCATGATCCAAGTCTGAGATTTTATTTCCAGGGCAAAGTTCAGATCCAAGGTCCGAAGTCCAATTCTAAGGTCAAGGTCCAGGCCCAATTTCTATGCCTCAGGTCAGATTTGATGTCCAGATGGGAGCAAGGTCCAAGATCCAGTTTCAAGATCCAGGTTTTGATCCGCTTTGCACATCCAGGTTCAGATGCAAGATACAGATCCAAATACAAGGTGTATGACAAAGGTCCAGGGCTGATGTTTGCACCCATGGTTCTGATACCAAGGTCTAAGTCCAGCACATATGAAGGTCAAGGTCTGAGGTTCCAGTACAACATTTATGAGAAAAGTTGGCCTAGGCTGAGATCTAACGTCAAAGCTGAAGTCCAAGTCTGAGGTAAGAGAGCCAGTTCCACCCAGGAGTAAAGTCCAAATCCAGGGCACAAGTTCAAACTCTACATGGAAAGCTCTGGTCTAAGAGCCACATCCCAAGTATGGTTCCCAGATCAAGTCCCATGGATAGTCAGGTCCAGTGAACTGAAAAACTCCAATTACAGGTCTAGGTCCAATGTTTGTATTCACTCCCTACCTACCTACTCATTAACTACATCCCACCTCAAACCCACTCAGAGAAGACACTGTTTGTCATGCAGACTCACCACCTATGCACTCACTATCCACAACCCATTGCACATCTACTCATGACCTACCCACCTCGGCCTTCCAAAGTGCTGGGATTACAGGCATGAGCCACCATGTCTAGCCTTAAAGTAGCTATAACATTTAATTTAATTTTTGTTATCTTAGCACCTTGTCAACTGAAAATATTACTTTTAAATAATTCAAGCTATTCATGTGGTCTGGAAGCATGTATTTCCAGAAATTGGCATAACTGTGTATTCTTTATAAATTGTGGACCAAAACTAACTATAAGCAACATGAAAGTCTATGCAATAGTTTTTGCAATATCACTATTCAAAAAAATAAAAAGTTCACATTTTTAGCTTTTAATCAGTGCATACTAGGCAGATGAGTAAGAGCTATGGGACACCTGGAGAGACAATGCTTATTGAAACTCTAGGATGAAACCTTGGAGCAGATGTGTTGTGAATGAATTACAAAACAAATGCATGAATCACTACATTGCAAAACTATTGGACACATAAAAAAGATTCCAACAGGTGCAGGAGAAAGCAACGAATCTTTCTGATCTATTTTGTTGAATTGAGGGCTTATATCATGTTTTTAGAACACTTGTAAAGAAGACCAATTCTTCTTACTTTGAAAAGAACATTTCAGCTTTTTTTTTTACTCCTTTGATATAAATCACTAATATTAGTATTTCCTCTGGTAAATTCTTCTGAAAACGACTAAATCTTTTAAGTAAAACTAATTTTGTAAATCTTTTGATATGTGTTAGGGACTTAGGACCCATTCTTCTACATTACGATTCTGTAATTGTGAGCACTAGATCGTAGGTTACATAACTAAAATCAAACATTAATTGAACTAAAAAGATTGTATTATCTCTTGCATAGAAACAACTGCATGGGAGTCAGGAATACGATGACTTGAGTTCTCTTTTTTTTTTTTTTTTTTTTT
>NW_012108386.1:1117617-1142091 GCF_000951045.1 Mandrillus leucophaeus
TAATGTCTCCCCAAGTCCTCCTCCCTTCAGTATGATATCATACATTTCTATAATTTCAAAAGAACTTTTGAAATTAAAGCCTTTCCCTATTCACATAATGCAACATTTTCGATTGAGGACAGGGATGTTTTTCTAGGTTTTTTTTTTTTTTTTTTTTGTTTTTTTTTTTTGAGATAGAATCTCACCCTGTCGCCCAGGCTGGAGTGCAATGGCGTGATCTTGGCTCATTGCAACCTCTGCCTCCTGGGTTCAAGCGATTCTCCTGACTCAGCCTCCCAGTAGCTGGGATTATAGGCACCTGCCACCACGTCCAGTTAATTTGTATGTTTTTAGTAGAGATGGGGTTTCACCATGTTGGTCAGGCTGGTCTCCAACTCCTGACCTCATTATCCACCTGCCTTAGCCTCCCAAAGTGCTGGGATTCCAGGTGTGAGCCATCGTGCCCGGCCTTGATGCCCTTTTAAAATCAAATGTTTTTATAGAAATGATGTTTAAAAGAAACTCCTTCCATCAATTTGACACTGCACAATCTGTGAGGAAGAGGGATCCTTTTACAGGATCCAATTGTCTGATAAATTGTTGTCTAATAGTTTGGATCTTCTCAGGAAAAAGTTGTCTAAATTTTATTTACCATATGGACCAAGAGCCTCAAGGAAAAAAATAAATATTTGTAAATTTATTCTAAGATAGCCAAAAAATGAAAATAAAAGGAAGATCTATTTTTTTTTTGAGACAGAGTCTCGCTCTGTCACCCAGGCTGGAGTGCAATGGTGCGATCTCAGCTCACTGCAACCTCTGCCTCCGAGGTTCAAGTGATTCTCCTGCCTCAGCCTCCTGAGTAGCTTGGATTACAGGTGTGCACCACCATGCCCAGCTAATTTTTGTATTTTTAGCAGAGATTGGGTGTCACCATGTTGGTCAGGCTGGTCTCGAACTCCTGACCTGGTGATCCACCCGCCACAGCCTCCCAAAGTACTGAGATTATAGGTGTGAGCCACTGCACCTGGCCAGGAAGCTTTATATTTAATGTCTGAGTCAAACAATTTTGTTTTAAAACAACTTCCATTCCTGGGGGAAGGAAGAAAGACTGCCTGGGTTCTACTATGCTCCTCATAATTGCTATCAGGCCCCTGAATAATTTCTAACAATACACTTCAACAGTATGTCTTAGGACAGGACAAATAAATACTAATAATTTAAATGTTTAAAAAAAATTTGTTTTTAACATAGCTGATCACATGACAAGAAGATGTTTTCTAATACTAAGTAATTTTCAATATGGAATTACTAAGGTATCTTATTATTGATAACTGTGGCCACAGTAAGTCCAACATGTGACTCTCCAGCAAACCGTAAGAGCACAGCTCTGCCCATATGCTGTGTGAGTGTGCATGAGACTCCCACAAGAGAGAAAAAAAGAAAGAGAGCAGTTCTTGAGTGTGAGACACTAAACTCACCAGGATGCCAAGCCTCCATGCTCCACTCACAAGCAGTTTCAAATAAGTAAGGACAAGGTAGAGGTAGAGGTTCTGGCTTAAGATCATGAGTAGCTAACAAAGTTGAATTGCCCTTTCCTAACTCCCTGTTAAAGTAGTTGGATGGATGGATGGTTGGTAGATAGATAGACAGATGGATAGATGGAGAGAGAGATAGGATTATTGAACACTTAAGTAAGTATCCATAGGGAACGTAGGACAAATTACAGGTGGGTGTGGGGCAGGAAGTAGAAAATGGTGATGGGGCAGTGGTTTGACAGTGAGTAGCTATGGAGTTGTGAGAACAAGTGGGTGTGAGGTGTGTGGGAGGTAGTGAGTGGTGTGGGATAGCGAGTGGCAGGGATAGCAAGGGGGTAGCTAATGAGTGGGTATGGGGCAGAAGTAGGTAATGAGTGGGTCTAGAACAGAGGTAGATACTAGGTGTGTGGGTGTTTACAGGGTAATTACCTCCAACATACTAACCCTCTACCTGGTGAGTCATTAAAGGATTAAATTTAGTCTCCTCTATCAAAGAATAAAGGATTTGCTTTTTTTTTTTTTTTAATCCTTGAATTGTCACTTTGGTCAAAGGAATGACTTATTTTACAATGACCTGTGATCCTATTTTGTGATAGCAAGCATTTTTAAACTTTTGATATTTACAAACTCTCCAAAATCAAATGATAAATTGTGTCTTTTTCTGACCTAATTACTCCTTTAAGATATTAGGTTTCCTAAATTCCAGACATGACATATTTGGCTTATTTGGCATAAAAATCAGACAGAAAGCATTGTCAAATATGAAATGTTTGGCTTTCTTTGGGCTGTATTTGCATGAATATGTTATTGGTATGTGTTTAAAAATTATGGGAAACTCCTATAATTCTGATATGACTTAGTGTATGTTATCAGTAATAATTATAACTGTTATGTTAAATTATTGTGTGCCACAGAAGTAACAAATTTCCTTGTCAATTGTGTCTTTGACTATGGCTGCCCTAAAACTTCTTGTCATCCATGGACATTTGTTGCCTTGTTTTGGTCCTCTTTAGGAGGTGGTTTTATAATCAGCTATAAAACTCTAGCAGGTGTTCTTGAATGCAGGGCTCTGATAACTTTGGAGATTGTGACATTAGAAAAGGGGAAAAAATTTCAGGTCTCTCATGGAGAGCAATGTCCATGAATAGCTTGTAGAACAGGAGTTAACTGCATGGACTGAACTAATAAAATATTGAAGTAATCTTTTTTTGACTTTTTTGCTTAAAATATTGCTGATCCTTTGTTTTGTTTTCCACAGTGAAGAAAACTTTTCTTTTGAGCTACTTACAGCTTGTAGCAATTGAGTAAAGTATACTCCTGGAACAAAATTTGGAGCATATTTGTTTCTCTCTACTTGATTTATCCAGATTTGGGAACTATTTGTGAGTACTCTTAGCTTATGGCAATATAGTTCTTTGCATAAGTGCAATAAGAATATTTTCTTTTGCAATAGGACACCATTTGGGAAACTGGTTATTTTACCAAGGCTTCAGCTGGAATGGTATGCTTTCCTTTAAGGAATCAAACTTGACTTATAGAGCCAATAAAAGCCCCTTGGGGAAGCCAGCCACATACCTTGTCTACAGAGTCCCTGCACAGGGTTCCTGACCTGTGGTAAGTAAAGAATGTAACTTTCTGACAGGTCCAGGAGCCTCAAGTTATCTTGGGACCTCAAGAGAAGAGGAATTTACCCAACTCATAGGTATGTGATGGTACAAATCCATGGTGAGGCTTGGCTTTAGTGGGTCACCTGAGGCTAGGAGTTTGAGACCAGCCTGGCTAACATGGCGAAACCCTGTCTCTACTAAAAAGAAAAAAAATACAAAAATTAACCAGGTGTGGTGGTGGGTGCCTGTAATCCCAGCTACTTGGGAGGCTGAGGCAGGAGAATAGCTTGAACTGGGGGTGAGGAGGTTGCAGTGAGCCAAGATCATGCCACTGCACTCAAGCCTGGATGACAAGAGCAAAACTCCATCACAAAAAAGAAAAAAAAGAAAGTCTTATCTGAGATTCCTTCTATGGAACAAAGTTCATCAAAGCCAATTTTAAAAGCCTATGTAAAATATAATTATTCTTGCTTCTTTTTATACAAATAATCTGGCCAAATCAGTCCTACCATGGTTTGTCTTTAGTGGAAAAGGGAAACTGGAGAGAGAAAAGTTATGTTTCAAAAACTATAGTATACCTGTTGTTAGACTCTAGTCTTGCCTAGTGTTTTTCAATTTTTATTATTTTCTACAGTTTGGACTGAATTCTAATTTTTCATGTCTCCAAGCCTCCAAAACAATGTTTTCCATTTTTTTCTTCTTTCTTTTCCTTGCCCCCTCCATTTTTCCTGATTTGAAATCTCTGAAAACTGAGCTGTGCTTTGTTAAAGCCCTGTGAACTAAAACTAGACAACTGAAACTTCCAAAGAACAGAACAGACACTATTTACATACATAAGCCACTTTCATACCTGCATACTGATGTATAGACTTCAGAGTAGTGTGGTATCAATTTTCCAGGGTTGTTCTTTGGTTTGTTGTTTTTCTCCCTTCCTCCCCATATTTTCTCTTAATAGGAAGTGAGACATCACAACTTGCTAAAAATGAGCTTTCCTAACAACATAGGACCTGACCATCTGGGAAAAAACCAGAGACTTATTTTCTTCTAAAATGCTTTCTTTGGAAGATTTTAAAAAGAAAAGAGGGGGAATGTGAAAGGAAAATAAATCTTTGGGCCCCCAAATCACTAGGCTAAAGGGAAAAGTCAAGCTGGGAACTGCTTAGAGTAAACCTGCCTCCCATTCTATTTAAAGTCATCCCTCTGCTCACTGAGGTATATGCATATCTGATTGCCTCTTTTGGAAAGGCTAATCAGAAACTCAAAAGAATGCAACTATTTGTCTTTCACCTACCTGTGACCTGGAAGCCCACTCCTGCTTTGAGCTGTCCCGTGTTTGCTTCAAGTTGTTCCACCTTTCTGGACAGAATCAACATTCATTATATACATATGTTGATTAATGTCTCATGTCTCTCTAAAATGTATAAAACCAAACTGTGCTCAGACCACCTTGGGCACATGTCATCAGGACCTTCTGAGGTTGTGTCACAGGTGCACATCTTTAACTTCGGGAAAATTAACTTCCTAAATTGACTGAGACCTGTCTCAGATATTTGGGGTTCACAATATCTATATGTCTATCTATATCACTGTTTTGGAAAAAAACAAGAGTGATATTATTACTTAAAAAAACCCTGCAGAATGCAGTTTAAGATTTTTTCCCCCAACTTTATTGAGGTAAAAATTGATAGAATTTGCAAACATTCAAGGTATACAATGTGAGGATTTGCTATATACATACATTGTGACTTGCTTACCGCAATCAAGCTAATTACCACAACCATCACTTCCCATAATTACCTTTCTTTTGTGATGAAAACACTTGAGATTTACTGTCTTAGCAAGTTCCAAGTATGCAATCCAGGATTATTAACTAGAGTAACCATGCTGTACATTAGATCCCCAGAACTTATCTTTTTTTTTTTTGAGTCAGAGTCTCACTCTGTTGCCCAGTCTGGAAAGCAGTGGTACAGTCTTGGCTCGTTGTAACCTCCGCCTCCTGGGTTCAAGTAATTCTCCTGCCTCAGCCTCCCGAGTAGCTGGGATTACAGGCACGTGCCGCCATGTCTGGCTAACTTTTGTATTTTTTTTTTTTTTTTTAGTCCAGATGGGGTTTCACCATGTTGGCCAGGCTGGTCTGGAACTCCTGACCTCATGTAATCTACCCACATCAGCCTCCCAAAGTGCTGGGATTACAGGCCCAGCCAGAACTTACCCATCTTATAACTGGAAATTTGTACCCTGCATTTTCCCACCCAATTTCCGGGGCTCTTTCCCCAGAGATTTTGGCTCAATGGGTCATGGGAGGGCCCATGAATTTGCATTTCTAACCTGCTCACAGGAAGAATTAATGTTCCACTTCCAGGGACACCATCTGAGAACCAGTGCTCTGAATCGAACACCACCTAGGGGAAAGGATCCCTGCCTGGTTTTCTTCCAAACCCCTGCTAAGCCTAGTTCTAACTTCCTTTTCTTCTCATCGGTTCATTTGGGTTGCTGAGGTGCCAGTACACCAATGACTCACATCAGACTGCTGGTAAAAAGGCTAGAACGAAGCCAACCCTCATGCTGCCATTGCCCTTCTGTAACATCCCTTTGTCACGGAGCCTGTTTTAAAGTTTAACTTTTAGTTCACTCTCAAAAGAGGGATACACATTCATCAGAGATAGACTTGAATGCACTGAGTGTTCCTACCTGTTTTCTCAATGCATTTTTACTGAATCTAACAATGTGAAATAGGACAAAATGTGTAAATCTGCCCCAAGTAGCTTCTGTCTCCAAGGCACACTCTTGACTGCCTTAGTGGGTTTAAATTTAATAAAACAGGTACACATAAGTTTCTTGAAGTGTTTTTATTTCTTCTCTCGATTTAAAATGTCAGAGTACATATAAGATAGAGTAAAAATAATATAAAGCTAACATTATAGAATGGAGGCATGTGTCACTAAAAAAAATCTTATATTATTTTATTGGTCACATTGTCAGCTATGGGGAATTTTAGCCAGCATCTCATCAGCAGTGAAAGACAGGAAACAGTTATGAGGCTTGCTGAGGTAGGATTTCTTGTGTTTCTTCTTGAGGACAGATAAATAGGGACTTTGATGACTTGGGACTTTTCTTTCATCATTCATGTGGTGGGAAACATATATATAGAACAGCTGAAAAAAAGGTTTAAAATTAGAAAACGAGGTGGTTTATTCACTGATTCATATTTCTGATGCAAAAGAAACAAAAATTTCTAAATAGCTCTTAGGCCAATGAGGAAATTAAAAAAATAATTATAGCTTACTGAGAAAATGAAATTAATGAGAAGGCTATATAAATCTTATGGAATTTGATCAAACTCCGAAGCCTAAAATTATTTTGTTTTTAAAGTGAGGGATGAATTAAGTTAATCAAGTAGTAAATTCCATGAGTTAGGGTGGAGAGGCAGCTTCTGAGGAATTAAACTCATGAATTGGTCCCTCCCATATCTTTAACCCCAAACCGTGTAGACATGATGTAAAAAAGAGAAGACAGGAACAATGGTGATGGCAAAGGGTGCTGGCCTATTGTCTCTGGGCTCAGCAAGGGCAGGGGCTGGGCACCTGTGGGGTAAAGAGAAGGAAGAGTATCTACCTGAGGTTGAAGCAGGTGAGAAGTGAGTTGTCTTGCTCACGAAAAAAGAATAAAATCAAAATAAGTCTAGTTTACCAATTGATGGAAAGATTTTGGACTAGGAAGAAAGTTTGACAAAGGCGTAGCTTCATGTCCACATGTGAGCCAAGCTGCCCACTGGCTTGGTGACCACATCTCACTGTCTTCAACATTAATGTGGACTAGAAGTCCTAAAACTATCTGTTTCTACATTCACATCTGAGGGACCAACTGGAGGCAAATACGAAATATAATTATATATAAATATAATTAGTATATTTAATTATAAAAAGACACAAGGAAAAAGTAAAAAATGAAATATTAAATTTACTACAGATAAGATTATCTGGTGTAGACTAACAAATATTTGCAATAATTACATTTAAGATGCTAAAAAAGAATAGCACTCATGAAATGTGAACAATGATATGCTAAAAAAAAAAAAGAAAAACAGAAGATATAAAGAAGAATCAATGACAGTCTTAAAAAAAACTAAATGGGAGGGATTTTAGACTAGACACAATTGAATAGCAAAATAGTGAACTAGAAGCTAATACTGGAAAATTATCTCTAGGGTACTATAGAGAAAGAGCCAGAACCAAAATTCTGAAAACATGAGTTGTTTGTTGAGGTTTCCAGAAGAAGAGACTAGAAGGAATGACGAAAAACCTGTATTTTAAGTGAGAATTTTCAGTATTGAAACAAACCAAAAAATGAATGATTTTGAGACCTCAGATCAAGAGGGTGGCCTAAGCTCTCCAAACTAGATAAATAAAACATCCACACTTGAGACGTAACAAAATGCAGACCATCTAGGACATAAAGAAAGTCTAACATGCACCTTGAGAGAAAAGACCAATAACCCGCCGCGGATGAACCACAGGCCCTGGTGGGTGGGAATAATATCTTTGGACAGCTAATGTAGCTCATTTCCCCTCTATGCTGGACAACCCAACGGGGGAGGATGGAATAATTGCAAATTTAGAGGGTTCTCCAGTCTCCCTTTGAAATATTTTCTGTGAAGGAACTGCTTTTCCTCTCTCAAAATTAACAGGCTTGTGGAGATGTTTCTGAGCACTCTTAAGGTAATTAAAATTTGTATGGAAGCTTTAAGATGCAAAACAGGCTGGGTACAGTGGCTCACACCTGTAATCCCAGCACCTTGGGAGGCTGACGCCAGAGGAATGCTTGATCCCAGATAATCAAACCAGTCTGAGCAACATAGTGAGACCTGGTCTAAAAAAATTAGCAGGCCGGACGCAGTGGCTCACGCCTGTAATCCCAACACTTTGGATAGGCCAAGGCGGGTGGATCACCTGAGGTCAGGAGTTGGAGACCAGCTTGGCCAACATGGTGAAACCCTGTCTCTACTGAAAATACAAAAAGTTAGCACGGTGTGGTGGCAGGCACTTGTAGTCCCAGCTACTCCGGAGGCTAAGGCAGGAGAATCGCTTGAACTGGTGATGTGGAGGTTGCAGTGAGCGGAGATCACGCCATTGTACTCCAGCCTGGGCAACAAGAGTAAAACTCCGTGACAACAACAACAGCAAATTAGCTGTGCATGGTAGCATGGGTCTGTGGTCCCAGCTCTCTGGAGGCTGAGGGTGGACAATCCCTTGGGCCCAGGAGGTCAAGGTTGCAGTGAGCGTGATGGCACCACTGCACTCCAGCCTGGGCGACAAAAAAAAAAAAAAAAAGACATAAAACACTTTCAAACCATGAACCTAGACTGTCCAGTCCCATCCCAGGGCTAAAGCTCCTAATTTGATTCAAAATCACCAGCTCTCACTCCCTCAGCCGAGGCGGCTGGAGGGAAGGTAAGGCGGGGGGAGAGGAATGTCTGCCGGTTGTGTTCAGTGCTGGCCCTACACGTTTCAGGCCTGTGCCATGTTTGAAGCTGACTCTGACTTGCGTGGAGTGGACTCACATGACGTCCGTGTGTTATTTAGGCCTCTTCCTTCACAGACATTCTCTTTTCTGCAGCTGCCTTGACCCATCTGGCCTCTGCGAACAAAGGAGTCCACTTTCAGCTTCTGTGCTGAGACCCCACTGCCCATCAGGGGGCTCCAAGGGACTCCAGGCCAGCTCTCAGAGTGCAGGCTTCCCCTTGTACTGACCAACGCCAGGCTGCTGGCTGGTTCCAGCTTCTCAGCTCTTCCATCAGCAGCTCACCTGCCTGTCTCTGCCTCTACAGATGTCACCGATGGGGTTTGGAAGTTGGCCACTGCGTTCCCGCACTCCCCGGCTCACATGTTCAACTCTCCAAGTCATCCAGTTGGAGCCAGATTTGAGGAGTTGGCCCCACTTCACCCCACCATTGCCCTGGATGGGGACGGAACAAGACACAGCAACTCTCTGCTGTTTCTCATGTGGCACCAGAGGCCATTCAGCAGCTGGAGCCTTTTCCTGTGAGGACACATCCTTCTCATAAGGTTGTCCATTTTACAACTCACCTATACTTTGTTGCCTTGAATTTTCCTACTGAATATCCCATCGTACTAACTAAACTCTCATTCAAGATGAGTTAGGCACATTTAGATGTAGAAAGACTAAGCATAGACAACCGTTGAAACCTATTGAGACATATTTCAGAGGAAAGAAATGAAGTTGAGGGAAGGATGGATAGAATGTGTCCAGAAATTAATTAACCATGAGAGTAAATTTCTTTCATGATTACATTTATTTTCAGTTTTTGTTTTACTTAGGCACATGATTTCAGAAGTCAAATAATACTCAGGTCTTTTTTTTTTTTTAACCTAACCTCTCACTTGCCTCAATCTTTCTTGTCAGTCTTATCCAGTTCCATTATTAGAAAAAAATAAATCAAACATATGCTATAAACTTACACGTGGAAATTTCCAGCACAGACCACCTCCCTGCACTCGAGACACAGATATCTTGCCGCCTACCTGAGCCCTGCACTTAGATGTCTTCACAGGAATTGCAGATTCTTGATTTTCCTTTCCAATCCTGCATCTAGCCCTGTATTGCTCACATATGTAAAAGACAATTTCAGGCTATCAGATCATCAGGGCCAAAGTAAAAATCTGCTCTTCTTTTGAAAATACTCTATCAAATCCATCAGCAAATCCCATTGCTCTGACTTTGTGTTGTTCTCAGACTCTCGGCATTTCCATTTACCAGTGGATTAGCGTAGGAAATGTCTTCTCTTCCTAGACTGTAAGTTCCACAGGAGCAGGGACTCTGATTTTACTGCTGTGCCTGGATTAATGTCTGTCATGTAGTAGGAATTCAACACATTCATTTTTTAGTTTTTCTAAATTGAGGTATAGGCCAGATACGATGGCTCACGCCTGTAATCCCAGAACTTTGGGAGGTTGAGGCAGCTGGATCACTTGAGGTCAGGAGTCTGAGATCAGCCTGGGCAACATGGTGAAACCCCATCTGTACTAAAAATACAGAAATTAGCCAGGTGTGGTGGCGTACACTTGTAATCCTAGCTAATGGGGAGGCTGAGGCAGAGGATGGCTTGAACTCGGGTGGTGGAGGCTGCAGTGAGCTGAGATCCTGCTACTGTACTCCAGCCTAAGTGACAGAGTGAGACTCTCTCAAAATAAATAAATAAATAAAATAAAATAAATTAAGGTATAAAATACATCCCCAAAGTGCACAAGTGCTAAGTGTACAAGGTAATGGATTTTTACATATGCATGCATGCATATAACTAACACCTAGGGCAAGACAGAGGGCATCTCCCTCACACCAGATTGCTCCCTCTGCCCCTTCCACACAGTCCCTGCCCAGGAGGGAGCGATGGATCTGGGGTCTGTCACCTCGGATCAGTGCTGCCTATTCTTGAAGTGCGTGGAGAAGGAGTCACACAGTCCCTATTCCTTTGTGTCTGGCCTCTCCTGCTCGACGTTATGTCTGTGCGGTCCACCCACATTGTTGCTGAGCCAATGGTTTGTTCTTCTATTTTTGTTGCTGGGGACTGTTGTGCTGTATGAATATGCCACCATACATTTACTGGTTTCTGATAGAAATAGGGTTCTTGGCAATTATAAGCACTCTTGCACACGTCTTTTGGAGGACAGATTCACTCACTTCTCCTGGGTGTACGTCTAGGAGGGGATTGCAGTGTCCTGAGAGAGCCATATGTAAGACTTTAGGAGCAAATGTCAAACAGTTTTCCAAAGTGGTGTGCCAGTTTACACCCCAACAGCAAACACTACTGCAATTTATTTCTCCTTCATTTTTCTACCCTGACTTTATCAGAAAAGGGAAATTGCATGTCTGTCTAGGAGCCACCACTATAACATGCTAGGAGCTAAACAATTTTGCATCCAGACTATATTCATCTAACATCTCTAAAATTGACAACCCTCTCACTACGACGTCAGCTCCTGGCAAGAGGCATAGGCGACCTCTGTCTCCTATTTCTTGACAAAATTTTCAACTGATTCTAGTCAAGGTCTCTTTCCCCATGAAGATGTAATTTGCCAGCTTTCAACTATGAATACCTGTTTGGGGTTGAACTGTGTTCTCTCAGTCCCCAAATATGCGTAAGTTCTAATTCCTATACTTGTATATGTGACCTTATTTGGAAACTGGGTCTTTGCAGATGTAATCAAGATAAGATGCAGTTATACCAAAGTAGGGCAGGCCCTAATCCAATGACTGGTGTCCTTACAAGAAGCTGAGCTTTGGACAGAGACACATAGAGGGAACATGTGATGGTTAATGCTAGGTGTCAACTTGACTGGGCCATGGGGTACACTGATATTTGGACAAAACTTATCCTGGGTATTTCTGTGAGGACACTATTGGATGAGATTAACATTTAAATTGGTGAACTGAGTAGAGCACCTTACCCTCCCCAACATGGGTGGGTGTCATCCAATCAGATGAAGGCCTGAGCAGAACAAGGCTGATCATCTGCTGAGTGAGAGAGAAGTCTTCCTACCTGACTGCCTTCTAACTGGGATCCTTCAGATCTGAATGGAAACATTGACTCTACTTGGTCTTGAACTTGTCAGTCTTTGGACAAAACAACAGCAATGGGCTCTCCTGATTTCCAGGCCTTCAAATTCAGCCTAGAACAAAACCATTAGCTCTCCTGGGTCTCCACCTTGCCAGTGCACCCTGCAGATCTTGGGACTTGCCTGCCTCCATAAACACACGAGCCAGTTCTTTGTAATACCTCTCTTTCTCCTTTCTCTGGGGAGCCCTGACTGATGCGCCATGGGTGTGGATCAGGGTGATGCTTCCATGAGCCTGGAATACCAAGCATTGGCCACAGCCACCAGAAGCAGGAGATGGCATGGGCTACGTTCTCCCTCAGGGTCTCCGGAGGAGATCAGCGCTGCCAGCACCTGGAGGTCAGGCTTCTGGCTTTCAGAACTGAGAGACAATAAATTTGCAGTCCTAGAAAACTGTCTTTGCTCAGTGAGACCTGAGAGCTTCTGTTGGTAGAGTTTGGTCATCAGAGCCCACAGGGGGACAAATGGGAAGTTCGAGGCTTTTTTTTTTTTTTCTTCTTAAACTATTTGAATTTCCTATTTACCAGACTCCTGACCATAAAATCACCTCAGTAAATGTCCTAACTCAACACCCATATCACAAGGTATGGGAAAGGCTGCCGCTGGAAGAGACCTTCCAACCCATGAAGTTTGCTGCTGTCTCATGGTTGCTGCTGGCAGAAGGAATCCAGCCAGACAGACGGCAACATCTACCCGGAGCTGCACCTGGGCAAAGCCGGTCCCACCCGGGGCTGCTGCTTGAGTTGCAGAAGGTGGCAATGGCAGTGGTGGTAGTGGAGGAATCTTCTACTAAAACAGCAAGTTGTAACTAAATGGAGAGTCTTCCATTCAAGTGCTGTGATTCTGTTTAATACACGCCCACAGCTCCTCCCAATCCTGCACAGGGACCTCAGGGAGGTCAAGTCGCAATGTGGGCCTGCCAAGAAGTCTTCCTAAACAGGTACTGGAGCCGCCCTTGGTTTTGGCGGCGTACTGGAAAGGTAGATATCCAAGGGACAACAAGAGTAGAACTCGGATCAGACGGAAACCGCAGGCACAGAGCAGGAAGAAGGACGAACGCAACCCGGGGGTGTAGCGTGGCTGCAGCCCAGAGATGTCTCCAGTAGGTTACTGGAGAGGCGTATTCACCGTCCACTGCAAGCCTCTACAGAACACTCTGGCTCTCACCAGCACACAGGGGACGCGCAGCCTGGGAGGAGCTGTCACAGTTGCTGCCTCCCTCCCCATCTCCCAGGAGGCTGCCTCCAGGCTGTTTCTCGCCCACACCCCTGGCTTCCTCTCTGCCTCCTTGGGTGCAGTTGCAGGCTGTAAACCACGGCCGCAGGTTACCCCCAGCTCCTCAGCTGCTAGGCGATCCACCGCACCTGCTGCCCGTCTTCTGGCCCCTCTGGCTCCGTCCCGTCCCTCTGTGGGACGAAGGACACGGGTCCTGACCCGCGTAGGTGCCCAGCAGTAGCAGGCCGCGGAGGTTGACGCGTTCATGGCAGCTCGCAGGCCGACCGCGCGAAGGCAGTGGGTGCGCCGGGCTGTGCGGGTCCCCTGCAGCTGCGGAGGGGCTGCTGCAGGGCTTGGCGGCCACAGGTGTCGGTGGAAGAAACAGTCTCCTCAAGGGAGATAAGACTCTGATGACTAAAGCCGCCCTGAGCCTTGGCTCAATCTTGCTACATGGAGACTGCAGTCCCTATTTTTCCAGGTGGCTGTGAGAATGGCATGAGATACGAAATTCAAGGCTTAATACCAGTTCATAAAACCAAAGTCCCATAATGTGGAAGTGAGAAGTCAAATGATGTGAGGTTCTTTTGTGCCAGAATTTTTTCCTGAAAGAATGTAAGACCTAAAGTGAGCCATGGTAGTTTCACGATAATCTAGTTTCAAGATATTCACATCCATTGGGTGTTTATATCATTTTTATACTACATTTTTTGCTAGTTAAGTACATGGAGAAGACACCCAGCTATTGCTCTAATTTGCATTTTGGTTATTATTTAGGGTCATGTTTTCTAATGTTTTATTTATTATTTGCAAACCTCTACACAATTTTGTGTGAAATATTTTAATCTCTTCCCAAATATCTGATAGGATGTTAATGTAAATATCCAATTAAAATGCAAAATTAAACTTTAAAAATATGACTGTTTCCCAGTTGTAATATTTTTAAAAGTGTTTTTCTAGTCTGTTGCTTTTTAGTTTATTTTTTCTTCCTTCTACTGGTTATAAATATTTTATATTCAAATCTGTTTGTTTATCCCTTTGTGATTTCTGTTGCTTCAAAACCCAAGATCACTCTCTGATACAGATCTGACAAATCTTCTATCATATTACTGTGGATTTTTCTTTAGAGCTTTAAAGTTTTATTTTTGGTTTGATCTGGAAATTATTTTGTTTGATTTACCTTAAGGATATATATGTGTGTGTGTGTGTGTGTATATATATATATATATAAATATTTTGTTTTTGTTTTTGTTTTTTTGAGATGGAGTTTCACTCTTGTTGCCCCAGGCTGGAGTACAATGACACAATCTTGGCTCACTGCAACCTCTGCCTCCCGGGTTCAAGTGATTCCCTGCCTCAGCCTCCCGAGTAGCGCATGCACCACATGTTGCATGTGCCACCATGCCCTGATAATTTTTTGTATCACCATGTTGGTCAGGAGTTTGCCGTGGTGGGTGGATCACCTGAGGTCAGGATTTTAACACAATTTCTATACACTAAGAATGCTATCTTATTAAATGACATTTCAGTGTGTACTTGTTCTTGGCATTCTATTTACCAAATCATACATTTTCATCGGCAGCTACACTTTTTATGGCTTCTTTATTTGTTTTCTTTTGTTGCTAATATCTGAGACAGAACATTTTCCTGTTGTTTTTTGATCTATGTTTCTATTGTCAATGACCATTTTTAAAAATTGAAATGCAGGTCAGGCATGGTGGCTCACTCCTGTAATCCCAGCACTTTGGGAGGCTGAGGCGGGTGGATCACCTGAGGTCAGGTTCGAGACCAGCCTGGCCAACATGGTGAAACCTTGTCTCTACTAAAAATACAAAAATTAGCAGGGCATGGTGGTGTGCACCTGTAATCCCAGCTACTCTGGAGGCTGAGGCAGAAGAATCGCTTGAACCTGGGAGGTGGAGGTTGCAGTGAACTGAGATCGCGCCACTGCACTCCATCCTGGGTGACAGAGCAAGACTACATATTTTAAAAAAAATAAAAAAATTAAAATGCATTGCTTTGTATTCCAATAATATAAACAATAGTCTCCCTTTAAGGGATGTACAAAAATTCAGAAAAATTAACATAGGAAAACATCACCTATAATCTAAAATTTTTGTTACCATTTTGTTATATCTCATTTCAATTTTTATATGGAATTTTTTAATTTATGAAGTTCCATCATCTATAAAATTGGGGTAATACTCATACCTACTCATAGAGTTGTGAAGGATTAAGTAAAGTTAAATGCATAAAGCACAGAGCATGGTACTTAATACATAGTATTTAATAAATATTAATTATTTTCATTTACACAGTTGTACAATTTTGTACTTTGCATTTCACTTCATATGATACTGTATGCTTTTTCCTGTCTAGCTATAAACATTTTTAATAAAAAATTTTAATAAAATTGTAACTGGGTGGATAATATTTCCATAATATGTCAGTATGTGTCTGCGTGTGTGTGTGCGTGTGTGTGTGTGTGTGTGTGTGTGTGGGTGGGGGTATGGGTGTATGATTATCCTACTATTTTCCTGTTTTTCTCTAGTAGTTTACATTGTAAGAAAAGCTTCATCTCTTTTGGAGTTGGTTGCTTAGTATAGAAATCTAGAACTGAAGTTATTCCATCAGTGAATGATAATGATGAGAAAACAGGCATACGTATACATGTAGTGTGTGTATATATACACACACAAACACTATACATAATTTTATATATATATGTATATATACAGTCCATATATACTCTCAAAGCCTTCATTCCAGTTTATAATCCAATTCAAGCATTAAAAAAATTTTATTTAAACATTTTAAAATCTTTTGTAGAGATAGTGTCTTGCTGTGTTGCCCAGGCTGGTCTTGAACTCCCAGCCCCAAATGATCCTCCCACCTCAGCCTCCCAAAGTGCTAGGATTACAGGCATGAACCACTGCACCCAAAGCCAAACATTTTTAAATTATCATTTTACTTCAATTTGTCCCTACATATCTTATTCTCTACTAATTTTATACTGTTTTTCCTTTTTGCTGCTATGATTGATCATTTTCCCATACATTGGCTTATGATATCATATTATTTTGTAAAAAGCTTATGTCCTTTGCCTACTCATCTATTTCATCATTTCATGGTTTCTAAATACAGCAAGTACCTCTTTCTTCAAAGGTCAAATAAAGGTCTATACAATTTCTTCTCATAATTTTTCTGTTATTCTTATACTTATTCATTATGAAAGTGCTATTGAGAAATTCAGTAATCACAGATATGTGAAAAGCAGCAAAAATGAAAATAACCATACATTCTAATGGTAACAGTTAACATGTTGATATTTTTCAAAAATTTTTTTCTTTGCATATTTGAGATTTTTATGTATTATTTTATGCACTGTTAATATGTTATAAATGTATATATTTCATAAAATTGATCTGAGAATCTGTTACAAAGTACTTTACTGCAGAATGTAATTACTTTAAATATTAAATTTACATATTTAATTTCTTTTAATTTTTGCTTTTGCAAATAATATTAGCATCTTATTTTATAAATAGTGTTCACATCTATGATAATTTCCCATGTGAAATATATTTAAATGTATAATTGTTTGATTAAAATTTTGCATATTCTAAGGTTCTTGAAGAATGAGGCAAATTGCCTGTAAAGCTTTGTCTGTGTCAGCATTCATTATTTTGTTTGATCTTCGGGGGCCACTTTTAATCCAGTCTTGTGGTTTTTAATTCTAAAAAAGGTGGTACCAATTTATTTAAAATTTATTTTTATATATATGTAATTCTAGAAAAAAACAAATAAGAGAACACAGAATTCTTGGAATAGAACTCAATAAATTATATTTTAACCCACTAATGTGCTAGTACATTTTAACAACTGCTTTGGGTGTACATATATACACACACATATATACACAATCTATATGTGTCTGTGTATATATATGTATATAACTTTATTCTAGATTTTACTGATATAGATGATGTGTAGCATTCAATTTACAAATAATAATAAATTATACAATATTCTTTATTGCAAATTCTAAATAGTTAATTGATTGTCACGGAAGGCTTTCACGGATAATTAGTCAAAGTCCTGTATACATAGCAAGCCTACGGTTGCAGTTGGTAAATTAGTTCAGTTCTGATATGAATGGTGGTTGATGTTAACAAGTAAGACAAAAGTGAAACTGTGAAAAGGTATGTTGGAACTTCACTCCTTTGTCAAGGAGCAACATCTTTGCTAAATTGCATAACAGTTCTCAAATACTGGAAGAATATTTTTCAATACTGTTTGTGCTATTCACAATGTAGCCACTATGAATATGGCACAAGTTTAGGTTTAATCTTCAATATTAACATTGTGTCCATCAATTTATGATGTTTAGACAATAAAATACAATAAATCAAGCTTTGACTTGAAGCACTTGCTAATTTCCATGCTGTAAATACTTCCACGGTGGTCAATGTAGTCTACCAACATGACATTAGTGAGTGAGAAGGTGGGAAAAAATGCACAGTAAATGCAGTAGACATAAATAGCCTCAAACAGGAAAAAGAAGTAAAAGAATTAGAAAATGATGAATTTTGAGTATGTATTACCTTTTAAGTGTAATTTATTTAATTATAAAGTCATGTCATTCAATTTTAATAATGACACCTTTTATTAACTGGCACCAAGATTCCTGAAAATGTCAACCATGAAAATAAACCATTACGAGGTGGCTCCAGTCCACTACTGCTTGACCCCAAATGTAATGAGGAATTTATCTTCATATAGTTAAAGTGTCAAATGTCTTATCACAAAAAATAGTTGTACAGTCTCCCTCATTATCTGTGGGGGATTGGTTCCAGGACCTTGCCAGACACCACAGTCCACAGGTGCTCAAGTCCCTGGTGTAAAGAGGTGTATTATTTGTATATAACCTATGCACATTCTCCCAAATGCCTTGAGTCATCTCTAGATTACTTATAATACCTAACACAATGTCAATGCTAGGTAAATAGCTGTTATATTGTATTGTTTAGACAATAATGACAAGAAAAAATGACTTTACATGTTTGGTATACGTGCAATTTTGGAATAGTTTTGAAAATATCATAAAACTTTTTTTTGAAGATTTTGAAAATGGTTGAATCCACAGATGTAGAACCCATGGATATGGCGGGCCTGCTATTCTTCATTTCATCTCTTTCCACCACCCGGAACTATTCCCAAGAGGTAAGCAGCCTCAACTCCTCTAGCCCATTTCACCAATATATCCTCATGTTTATAAAAAAGCCTTATTCTTTTCCTTTTTGTTGATTTATTAATATTAGACATAGTGTATTAAGTTCCCATGTTGTTCTTCGACAACAGTATCACCTAACCTAGTTACATTTCAATGTATGGTTAAATCAATATCAGTATTTATAATATGTTAAAATGTATTTTTGAGCCATGTGCTTAATATTTCTTCTTTCTTATAAAATTCTTAACATATTCTTGATATTAATATCCGTTACCTCTTATTTGTTGATTGATGAATTAATTGATTTCTCTATTTCTGCATAACTGCCTCCCACATAATCCAATATCTCTACTCCAAGAATATTAATAGTATTTTCCGTGCACTGAATAATATGACTTCTACTTTATTTTGCTTTTTCCTGCACACTACTTCATTCATTTTCTGCTTCTGTGTAACAAATCATCACAAATTTTGTGGCATAAGACACTACACATTTATCTTCATAGTTTCTGTGGATCAGGAGTACAGGCATAGCTTGGCTGGCTGCAAACAGGGTACTGGTTGGGCTGGTTCCTTTCTTGAGCTTGGGGTCCTCTTCCAAGGTCATGTGATTGTTGGCAGAATTCACTTAGGGGTGCGTGTGTGTGTGTGTGTGTGTGTATTTTACTGCGATATTTGTCTCTCTGAGGTGTCTTTGCTTTTTAAAAATTATTTCATTTGGTAGCAAAACTTGTGTTACCATTCTAGAATTTTCCTTTATAGTGCTCCTAATTATTTTTTTAAATTAACCATTTGCTAACTCATCTACTGGCTTTTTTTTTTTTTTTTTTTTTTGAGACTGGGTCTCCCACTGTCACCCAGGCTGGAGTGCAGAGCTGTGATCACGGCTTGTTGTACCAAATCCCAGGCTCAAGTGATCCTCCCATCTCAGACTCCTAAGTAGCTGGGACTAGGGCTACGCCAGGCCAATTTTTAAATTTTGGGGGGAGATAGGGACTCGCCAGTTTAACCATGCTGGTCTCAAACTCCTGGCCACAAGCAATCCTCCCACCTTGGCCTCCCTAAGTGCTGGGATTACAGGCATGAGCCACTACACCTGGCTAAAGTTTTAATTTTTATTTGTAGAGATGGTGTCTCACTATGTTGTACAGGCTGATCTCAGCCGCCATGCCTGGGCTCAGCTTATACAACAGTAAATGACCTTATTCTTGGCCAGGTCCAGTGGCTCATGCCTGTAATCTCAGCACTTTGGGCAGATTACTTGAGGTCAGGAGTTTGAGACCAGCCCGGCCAACATGGTAAAACCCCAACTCTACTAAAAATACAAAAATTAGCAGGGCATGGTGGTGAGCGCCTGTAATCTCAGCTACTGGAGAGGCTGAGGCAGAAGAATCACTTGAACCGGGGAGGCGGAGGTTGCAGTGAGCCCAGATGGCATCACTGCACTCCAGCCTGGGCGACAGAGTGAGCCTCCAAACAAATAAACAAATAAACATATTATTCTTTAATCTGTGACTCAAGTGGAGTGGGTTAAAGGTGGGGTGCAGGAGCAGGGACAGGCCCTTGGCTGGTGAATTTTCTCCAATTCCATTTGTGAATGTTCACTAATTCCTTGTATTTTCATGGATTGGGTGTTTCCAGGTTATAGGCCACTGACCTGTTCCCACTGCATGGGAAGGGCAGGTCCCAAGGCAGGGCTGCTCTGGATCCGCAAGTTCCGAGCACGGTGGTCCCTCTCTCAGGTCCCTTGCTGTCCCCACCTTCGCGCTCCTGCTGCACACAGTCGCAGCGTCTCGGGCTTCTGCGGAGACTGGACGAATTCCGCTCCACGGTCCCCTAAACAGAGACTTGGCTGCGGGCCCCTCCCTGCTCCCCTTGGTTGACTCTAAGAGCTCCATCCACGTTTAGTTTCCAAAGTACAGACTGAAACCTGTTTTCGACTGTTCTCCTTTCAGTTACATTTTTTGTCCTTGTGGGTTAAGGTCTTGTGTATCTCCTGTATAATTATGTTAAAAGAATTCGGGGAGGGAGAAATAATAAACATATGCGTTCTGCCACTTTAACCACAATTCTGGTTATTTTGTATTATAAAGATCCAGGGCAGCCCAGCGCAGTGACTCACGCCTGTAATCCCAGCACTTTGGGAGGCGGAGGGGGGCAGATCACCTAAGGTCAGGAGTCCGAGACCAGCTTGGCCAACATGGAGAAACTGAAAGTACAAAAATTAGCCGGGCATGGTGGCGGGTGCCTGTAATCCCAGCTACTCTGGAGGCTGAGACAGGAGACTCCCTTGAACCCGGGAGGTGGAGGTTGCAGTGAGCCGAAATTGCACCACTGCACTCCACATGGACCACTCTCTCTCTCTCTCTCTCTCTCTCTCTCTCTCACACACACACACACACACACACACACACACACCCCCAGGGCTGATATGAGGGAAACTAAAGCCTCTCACATCCGATTTTATTTTGACTTTTCTTTTCTACTGTTTGGAGCATTCATGTAACTTCCAAATCCTAAATTAAACGTGAAAAACAAAACAAGGAGAAATGTTCGAAATCCGAGTCAGTACGGCTGGTCGGGATGGGAATTCTCCTGTCCTTGCTGTGTCCAGAGCAGCACCTCTTTCCCCCAGTCTTCCTCAGACTTGATTCCCTAAAATCAGGGCAGAAGGCAGGGCCAGAGGCACAAACAGTACTTCAGGGAATGTTCTCCTGGCATTGCCTGCCCACATTCATGGCAGCAGGGGGTGGATGGATGTTCTGACTCTATATTTACAGAACCTGTGTGATTTATTGAAATGAAAACCTAGAGCCTTATCTCTCTCTGGGATTTCTCCAAAATGATTCAATTCCAGAAAGCAGTCAGCAAAAATGATGACTGTTCCCCCAAAACAGCTCTGCAGAAAGGAAAAAAAAAAAAAAAAGAAACTCACAAGACGCAGAGAGAGAAAGAGAAAGAGAGAGAGAGAAAAGAAACAAACCAATCGTCCGAACAGTACAAACTCTTTGCCCAAAAGCTGCCTCAACCATTTTGGGAACTGATTATGAAAAGAAAGCTCTAATTTTTATCTCAGACATGTGCTGCCTGTAAGGAGTGGGGAGAGTCATTCCTGGTGTTGTTGGCATCACTCCAAACTTTTCTCCAAAACACAGAAAAATACGTTCTAAAAAAGCAAGAAAGTAAAATCACCCTTAATCCAACTATTCCAAGAAAGTGACTGTTAACGTTTTTTGTTTCTCTCTTTTGCTTTTGCATTGTCGTGAAAGCTTCACCACAGAGCTCTGTCAGTGCGTAGACACAAACACGTTCCCACACAGATGCATAAGACACACGCACGTGCACACACACAAGCCCACATGGACACACATGTGCACACACACAGTCACCCCCTCATGGACTTGCCATCTCCCAGCACCTCCTCCAGGGCCTTCTCAGCGCCGCCTGTGGAGTAGAAGGAGGGCATCTGCAGCAGGGGTGTCAGGAGTTTTAGCACCAGCTGTGCTGTGCCCGAAACCGCCCATGGCTAGGATAGGAGTTGGTTCTCCTACCTCTCTCACAGGGGATGTCTGGTAGGGCCCTGTGGTGGGCTTCTCACATTCTTTCAGCCCACTAGAAGTTTTTGTTTGTTTTTAAATCTAACTTAATTTTATTTTAAGTTCTGGTACACATGTGCAGGACCTGCAGGTTTGTTACATAGGTAAACGTGCGCCACGGTGGTTTGCTGCACCCATCAGCCCATCACCTAGGCATTAGCCCCGCATGCATTAGTTATTTATTTTGATGCTCTCCCTCCCCCTATCCCCCAACCCTGAAAGGCTCTAGTGTGTGATGTTCCCCTCCCTGTGTCCATGTGTTCTCATTGTTCAGCTTCCACTTATGAATGAGAACATGCGGTGTTTGGTTTTGGTTTTCTGTTCCTGCGTTACTTTGCAAAGCATAATGGCTTCCAGCTCCATCCATGTACCTGAGAAGGACATGATCTCCTTCCTTTTGAAGGCTGCATAGTATACCATAGTGTTTATGTACCACATTTTCTTGATCCAGTCTATCATTGATGGGAATGCAGGTTGATTCCATGTCTGATATTGTGAATAGTGCTGCAGTGAACATATGCGTGAGTGTATCTATATAATAGAATGATTTCTATTTCTTTGGGTGTATACCCAGTAATGGGATTGCTGATCAAATGGTATTTCTGCCTCTAGGTCTTTGACGAACCACCACACTGTCTTCCACAAAGGTTGAACTAATTTATCCACCAATGGTGTAAAAGCATTCCTATCTCTCCACAACCTCACCAATATCTGTTGTTTCTTGACCTTTTAATTGCCATTCTTACTGGCGTGAGATGGTGACTCGTTGTGGTTTTGATTTGCATTTCCCCAATAATCAGTGATGTTTAGCTTTTTTTCATGTGTTTGTTGGCTGCATAAATGTCTTCTATCATCAGAGAGAACAGACAACCTACAGAATGGGAGAAAATATTTGCAATCTGACACACGTCTAATATCTAGAACCTATAAGGAACTTAAACAAATTTACAAGAAGAACACAAAATAACCCCCATTAAAAAGTGGGCAAAGATTTTTTGTTTTTTTATGATGCTGAACATCGAAACAGAATAAAGAGATTTTTCTCCCTCTCTTCTCTCTTGGCTTCTTTACAAATTTTACCATTCCTCCCTCATAATTTTTGAATTGTTATGATTGACATCTTCCGAACATAATTTTGAGTTATTTATTTCTTAGTCTGTGCCAAGCCAGACAAAATTTATGTTCCAGTCTTCCTCTAAAATAAGAACCTGAATTGCTAATGTAAACCAAAAAAAAAAAAAAAAAAAAAAAAAACCCAGGACCTTTCAAAGACACCACAGTCCATGATGCTCCAGACCCTGGTATAAAGTGTTGTAGTATTTGCATATAACCTATGCATATCTTCCCAAATGCTTTAAATCACCTCTAGATTCCTTTTAATACTTAACACAATGTCAGTGCTATGTAAATAGTTGTTGTATTGTTTAGAGAATAATGACAAGAAAAAATGACTTCAAATGTTCAGTACACTTGCAATTTTTGGAATATTTTTGAAAATATCAAAAAACTTCTCTCCTTTCCTCCCAGGCATGTCTCAATTGATTTTGAGGTTTATTTGGCCAAGGTTGAGGACACGCCCTGGAAAGGTAAACAGAAATCACCAGAGGGTGTGTGATCCCTGCCTTTTCCAGAGAGTTTTCAGGACTTCAGTATTTAAAGGGGAAAGAGCCAGCAGGCGGGGAAGGGGGACAGAAAAAAAAAAAGGGAGAGGGAGGCCAGTGAGGAGAGTGGTTGCATTCTTGTGAGGCTTTGACTGGAGCTCACTGAATCCACACTTCATGCCTGAAAGGAGGGTAGAGGAAAAGTCAATTATGCATTTGTTTTCTGTGCTCGGTGAATCTGCATTTTACATAAGATAAAGATAGTTGAGGAAGCGGTCAAATATGCATTTGTCTGGGGTGGGGTGGACAGTGATAATTTCTAGTTTTGTCTTTGTGGTTCCGGTAAAGATGAGCTGTGAATTTAGAATATCAGAGTGAGATTCAACAGAACTCCCTTTTAGGGTTAATCTATAGGGGGGTATGTATTCTGAATAATTTAGGGCCCGACAAGGAATTTCCTTGTGAGCAATTTGAGAGGGAAGCTACCTGAGGAGATACGTGGCGTTTTAACCTTGCAGCTTTCTGTTTGGGAACAAGACAGAAGGCAGTTTTTTTTTGTTTTTTTGTTTTTGTTTGTTTTTGTTTTTGTTTTTGTTGCTTTTTGCCTCACTCAATTCCCAAGCTTCTTTCCCTTTGTCATAGTGAGTTTGGAGTCCTGAGATTCTGTTTTTCTTTCACACAACTGAATAATAAGGGGAAATACAATAGACTTCTTAATGCGATTTCATGTCTCATGCACAACAAATACAGGTGGATTTTGACTTTTTTCACATCCAAAGTTACAACTTACTGGGCCTATGACTGACACACACACACACACACACACACACACATATTTATTTTACAAAAACTCAATCACTCTATTTTTAACGTTTTTTGGAGCAGTTAACCTGATTTTTTGTAAAATTAGCAATGCATATTATGTGTTTTCCTATATACAAACCTTTGATCTGTAGCACCGATTTTAGTGTTACAGTATTATATTCTATCACTGTTTCATAATTTTTGGACTGTTTCCTGTTATTAGAAATACAACCCGTCAGGCTGGGTGCGGTGGTTCACTCCTGTAATCCCAGCA
>NW_012108386.1:1142516-1161765 GCF_000951045.1 Mandrillus leucophaeus
TTTTTTTTGAGACGGAGTTTTGCTGTTGTTGTCCAGTCTGGAGTGCAATGATGAGATCTCGGCTCACTGCAACCTCTGCCTCTCAGCGAGAATCGCCTGAGATTCTCGCCTCAAGCGATTCTCCTATCTCAGCCTCCCAAGTAGCTGGGATTGCAGGCATGCGCCACCATGCCTGGCTAATTTTTTGTCTTTTTAGTAGAGAGGGGATTTCACCATGTTGGTCAGGCTGGTGTTGAACTCCTGACCTCAGATGATTTGCCTGCCTCTGCCTCCCAAAGTGCTGGGATTACAGGTGTGAGCCAGTGTGCCCCGCCTGCTATGGCCAGTCTTATACATCTTTAAAAACATAATTTTCTTTTTTAAAAAAGACATATTACAAAATTATTTGATACATAATGTTTTACATATGTATGAGGTACATGTGATTTTTATTTTTTTTGTTATGTGGACAGCCTGTATAATAGTAAGCCAGGGCATTTAAGTTATCCATCATTTCGTGTGTTTATTGCTTCTAGGTATTAGTAATATTTCAAGTTCTCTCCTGGCTGCTTTGAAATATACAACACGTTGTTGCTAACTATAATCACTCCATTTTGCTATTGAGTATTAGAACTTGCAGCTTCTGGCCAGGCATGGTGGCTTACACCTGTAATCCCAACACTTTAGGAGGACGAGGTGGGCTGATCACTCAGGGTCAGGAGTTTGAGACCAGCCTAGCCAACACGGTGAAACCCTGTCTCTACTAAAAATACAAAAATGAGTCGGGTGTGGTGGAGCCTGCCTGTAGTCCCAGCTACTTGGGAGGCTGAGGCTGGAGGATCACTTGAGTCTGGGAGGCAGAGGTTGCAGTGAGCTGAAATCACTCCACTGCACTCCACAGCCTGGGCGATAGAGTAAGACTCTGCCACACACACACACTCACACACACACACACACACACACACACTTATACCTTCTACCTAACTGTAAGTTTGTACTCATTAACTAAACTTTCTTTATCCCACTCTGCCCCCACATAACCTCCCCAGTCTCCAGCATCTATCATTTTAGTCTCTCTCCCTCCATGAGATCAACCTTTTTTGCTCCCACATGTAAGTGAGAACATGTGATACTTGTCTTTCCGTGTCTGACTTATTTCACTCAACATAATGACCTCCAGTTCCATCTATGTTCATTTTCTATGGCTAAATAGTATTCCATGCTGTATATATACCCCATTTTAGGTTGATTCTATATGTTTGCTATTGTGAATAGTGCTGCAACAAACAAGTGGGCACAGATATACTTTTGGTATTCTGATGTCTTTTCCTTTGGATAAATACCCAGTTGTGGAATTGCTTGATCATAAGGTAGTTTTATTTTTAGGTTTTTTGAGAGACCTCCATACTATTTTCCATAGTGGTGGAACTCACTCACATTCCCACCAACAGTGTATGTGTCCCCTCTTCTCTGTGGCCTTGCCAGCCTCTGTTATTTTATGGGTTTTTTTTTTTTTTTTTTTTTTGAGATGGAGTTTTGCTCTCGTTCCCCAGGCTGGAGTACAATGGCACACTTTTCTCCTTCTCTTTGCCAAGATTTTTTCTCTTTTTTTTCATTTTTTCTCTTTTTAAATAATAGCCTTTCTGACTGATGTGATAATGCATTTCTCTGATGATTAGTATGTTGAACATTTTTTTCATATACCTGTTGGCCATTTGTATATCTCCCTTTGCAAGATGTCTGTTCATGTTCTTTGCCCACTTTTTAATGAGATTATTATTATTATTTTACTGTTGAGTTAAACACATAAATTATTTTCTATATAAAATACTAAAACTGAAATTTCTGGCTCAAAAACATGTGCATACTGCCAAAATTGTTGGTGCCCAGTATGACTGATCTCTAGAAAGGTTGTACCTCTATACTAACTGGGGAGGCTATTTGTCCTTTAGGAGACTGATATACAAGAGAAGCTGCATCATATGTATCCTTCCTACTCACTCCTTGATCACCCCAAAAGCCCAGAAAACACTGTACCTTCTTCAAGGTGGATATGGTGATCAAAGTATTAGAAATAGGGCATATCTCTAACCTACTGTGGGAAGACAAGAGCTTTCACGGGTATCTTCTGTTGGCTCTGGATGCTGGTGAGATGACACCAGTCTGGTTTCAGTAGATGATTTCAGGAGGTATGAGAACATGCTGGGGTGACCGAGGGCAAGTCTTAGACTATAATGGCAGGCATGGAAAGCAGACATGGCCCCCATTAGATGGTGGAGCCAGAGTGGATATCAGAATGGCCTGGGCCCCAGAGATCTCTGGAGCTACTTGTCATTCCATTCCTGATTAATATGAACTGCATTTGAGTTATTTGAGTGTAGTTTTGCTAGTTATTATATTATTAGCATGATGAGACTATCTAGTAACTCAGGCAACCATGAGCGGCACTGATGCAGTTTTGTCTTTGCCAGAATGTTTTCTCCACCTGATGGAATGTGCTTGGCTCATCTTCCTCTTGTGGAAAAAAAACTGTGAATAGTATATGACCTCTTTCCTCTTATTTTGCCTATTTCTTCTTACATTTTACTAATCAAACATGACCTGCTAAAATTATTAAATTTATAGATTACTTCTGTTAATACAATATACAGGATGCTTCCAAAGAAGTAACTATTCTATATACTTCAGTTTTCCTCTTTTATAGTTTAATTTCAGTCTTTAATTCATGTGGAAATAAATTTGGAGCGATCTTATTTTTTTCTAATTACTTAATAATGTAATTACCATTTATTAAATATTTCCTAGTTTTTCCATTGACCTCAAATGCAACTCTATCATAGTCTAAGTTATCTTGAATAACTTGGATAGATTTCTGTATTTTCTTCTTGGTTTCATTGATGTCCCTGCCCTTTTAATAATAGTACTATGCTGTTAAATGTATTGTGATTATGCATTATGATGTCTAACAATGAAAGTGGCTCTCAAGGTGCTTCTTTCTGCATGTCCGGGTAGAAGATGGATAATTTTTTCTACATGTTCTTCAAGATGACCCTGAGCATTGTGTTGTGTTATGAAAAGTGTCTTTTTGATATTTTGCATAGAGCTACTTGACATTTAAAAATCAATTTTGAAAAAGTGATTTCTTTACAATGTTGCATTCTCCTTTTGTTCCCCACCACTCCTGGCAGGAACATAGTTTGCCTCTCAATTTATGTGATTTAAAAAAGTATTTCATTTCATTTTTGTTTTTGTCACTTAAGTCCTGAATATTCTTTCTGAAGCTTATTTTTGCACACATTGTCACTTTCTTTTAATATCTGATACTAATATTATTGAATGAAAATTGAGTACTTGCACTTCACTAGACAGAACACAAACCCCTCACCTACATTATTCTGAAGCCCCTTATAATGTGGGCATGATCATTCTCCTTCTTTTGCAGATAATGAAACTGAAGCCTGAATTGGTGTCATAATTTGCTCAAGTTCACACAGTGTCTCCTCCTGCTTACAACATCAGGGACTCTAAAATTTTAGAGAACAAAAGAAGCATCTGGGGCTGGTTAAAAATGGTTTAAATGGGAGCTTCCTGGGCCCATGTTCCAAGATTTCTAGTCAGGAAGCCTTGCATGGGGTCTCCATCTTGGGAAACACCGCTCTGGGCTATGAAGTATTGAGTAGTGTCTTTTTCCATTCTGTTTTATTATTGCCTATTGTGATGGTAAGTTAATAGACATACAATTGATGCCTGTGTATTTATTTTATATTTTACCACCATCTAAATCATCACATTAGATACAAACATTTTCATGCCATCCTTCTGGAGTAGTGAGATAAATGGTCATAGTCTCTGGCTTATATATCAAAATCTACAACATTTATGAATGAATCACCTGAATTATTGTAAAGTTACTCTCTTTGATGACATTTATGTTTTCATGGATGGAGCATTTTCTAACAACTAACTTCCAGAATAGCATTAACAGTAGCAATAGTGAGTGTAGGTATTCACATTGTCAAGTTATTCACTTTTGTTCCTTTTTAATGTTGATTATAGACAAAGGGTGGTAAAGATGTAAATTTTGATATGCTATAGTTATTTTCCTACATAGCAATTGAGATATTATCCATTTTTCTGAACATATTTAGCTTTTCCTAAATATTCTTATATTCTTATAATATTTTAAATATTCTTGAAATCAGATCTTTACATTTGCTTGATTGCTTAACTTCATGGGCAGTGGTGTTCTTAAAGTAATTTGACAAAATGATTCATAAAGTGCTCAAATAAAAGTTACAAAAATAGAATCATAATCTGAGAGATTTGTTTTAAAATGGCACCAAAGTTCTAACTCTTGAGATTAACTTCCGTAATTTCTCACTAAAGTACATGAACTCACCACATAAAAATTAAGAGCCACAGATAACTTGTTTTCAGATCTTGGGAAGAATCTCAATGCATAAAACCTATTGAGTTGATTTCTATAGGCTTTATATAAAATTGATGGAGAGAAGCTTAGTCAGGTTTTCACTTTAAACCAGAATGCCACCTTCAATAAACAGCACAGTCTCAATTAAGAAAGATGATATTAAGAAGGGATATAACTGGGGTTATTGATTAACTATTTGGAGAAAAATAACTAGTTTGATTTCTTTTTGACACTATATACTAAAATATATTTCAGATGGATTTAGGAGTTAAGTGCAATTTTAAAAAGCCTTAAAGAACTTGAAGACAACTTGAGTAAACCTTTAGAGATACTGGAAGAAAGAAAAGACTTTTTAAACAAAAAGGTAGAGGTCAAAGTCAAAAAAAGAAAGATTAATTGATCTGGCTATGTAAATAAGTGGCAAGCCAAAAATTTTAGTAAAGACTTAGAAATAACCATTGGATGTAACCAAATGAAGGTCATTGATGACGCAGGGAAGACCAGAACCTGATTGGAGTAGATTTTGGAGAGAATGGGAGGAGAGAAATTGTAAACAACAAGCACGTACTACGGACAGCTCTCTAGGGTGGGTTTGCTGTAAACAGGAGCTGAGAAATCAGTCAGTAGGTGGAGGACACAGTAACATCAAAAGAAAGGTTCCTTTCCATGGGAGAAGTAACAAAATTTCTTCTCTCCAGAAGAGAGGGAAAACTTATTGATGGAGGGGTGGAGGGGCAGACACACACACACACACACACACACACACACAGAGAGAGAGAGAGAGAGAGAGAGAGAGAGACAGAGAGACAGAGAGAGAAAGAGAATGAGATCCAGTGAACGAGTCAAGATGCTGGCCTCCAAGCTCCTTCCACAGTAATAGGGAGAAGAAAGAATGCCTGAGCACACAGATTCAGGGCGAGGGGTTGGGCATAAGTGTGAGAATGGAGCTATGGGCATCCTCTCCTGATTACTTCTCCATCCTTGGTTTAATAGAAGTCAGGTGATCAGCTGAGAATATGGATGAGAAGGTGTAGGAGGTAGGAGGAGACAGAAAATAGAAATAGTCAGCTAGGTGAGTGATTTAAGGAAGTTCCCCATTGAGGCTAGTGGTACTGAATTCAAAGGAGACAAATCAGAATAATAGGCTTTTCCATCCATGCTCCACAGCCTAGATTCAAGCACAGAAAAGAGGTATCAAAGGTAGCAAAGTAATGATGCATTAAAATATTTATGCATGTATCTACATGACCCCTCTCCAGCCTCCCATGCGGCTTCCTCCCATTCTGTCCCATTCCCCATTACAAAGGCCCTGCCTCTGAGCTGTGCATGTTGCTCTGAGGCACAGGAAAGAGGGAGCTTCCTCTGGGGACACAGAAGGGAATGGGTCGGGATTTGCACAAGTTAAAAATCTTGTCCCGGTCACAAATAAAATAATTTTAAAAACCCCAAAGTGGCAGAAAGCATTAAAAACAAATATGAAATATGGTAAACTTGTTACATACAAATTTTAAGGTGAGCGGATCATTATTTGAAATTGATTACAAGCTGAACTGTTTTAGACGAAAGTATTTGAGCAAATTTACACAAACACAAACCTTTCAGTATGTAAGTTCAACTTGAGTTCGCAACTGAGATTATGAAATACTGCCACATATTAATAGTATTTCAATAGCATATTGTTATATTTCTTATTGGCCCTGTAAAATTTCCTAACTCTGCCTCCATTCTGTGATTTTATAAAAAGTAAACTTTGCCGGGTGCTGTGGCTCATGCCTGTAATCCCAGCACTTTGGGAGGCAGGGGAGGGTGGATCACGAGGCCAGGAGTTCAAGACCAGCCTGGCCAGTATAGTTAAACCCTGTCTCTACTAAAAATACAAAAATTATCTGGGTGTGTTGGCACGCACCTGTAGTCTCAGCTACTTGGGAGGCTGAGGCAGGAGAATCACTTGAACCCGGGAGGCAGAGGTTGCAGTGAACCGAGACTACCCCATTGCACTCCAGCCTGGGTGACAGGGTGAGACTCTGTCTCAAAAAAAAAAAAAAGTAAACTTGGTTTATTAAATATTCTGAATAATGCAACAAACCTAAACTGCTCTGGTAAATTTCACAATTAGTAAGCAACACTAACCCTTATACCAAATAGAGGCACGCCTTGTTTTATGGTGCTTTGCTTTATTGCACTTCACGGATTTATGTTTTTTACAAATTGGAGGTTTGTGGCAACCCTAAGTTGAGTAAGTCTATCTGTTACACGAAAGGGATCCCTATCCAGACCCCCAGAGATGGTTCTTGGATCTCGTGCAAGAAAGAATTCAGGGTGAGTCCATAGAGTAAAGTGAAAGCAAGTTTATTAAGAAAGTAAAGGAATAAAAGAATGGCTACTCCATAGACAGAGCCACCCTGAGGATGGCTGATTGCCCTTTTTTATGTTTACTTCTTGATGATATGCTAAACAAGGGGTGGATTATAAATGCCTCCCCTTTTTAGATCATATAGGGTAACTTCCTGACTTTGCCATGGCTTTTGTAAACTGTCATGGCACTGGTGAGAGTGTAGCATTGAGGACGTACAGAGGTCATTCTTGTGGCCGTCTTGGTTTTGTTGAGTTTTAGCTGGCTTCTTTACTGCAACCTGTTTTATCAGCAAGGTCTTTATGACTTGTATTTTGTGATGACCTCCTATCTCATTCTGTGACTTAGGATGCTTTAACCATCTGGGAATGCAGCCCAGTTCGTGTCAGCCTTATTTTACCCAGCTCTTATTCAAGATGGAGTTACTCTGGTTCACAGGCTTCTAACATATCGGCACCATGTTTGAACAGCATATGCTCGCTTCCTGTCTCTCTCCTCAGGGCTCCCTATTCCCTGAGACACAACAATATGGAAATTAGGTCAATTAATAACCTTATAAAGGCCTCTAACTGTTCAAATAAAAGGAAGAGTTGCACTTCTGTCATTTTAAATCAAGAGCTAAAAATGATTAAGCTTAGGAAAATGACATGTTGAAAACCAAAGTAAGCTAAAAGCTAGACATCTAGCTTTACATAGTTAGCCAAGTTGTGAATGCAAAGGAAAACTTGAAGGAAATTAGGAGTGCTACTCCAGTGAACACATGAATGATAAAAAAAACAAAACAGCCTTACTGGTGATATGGAGAAAGGTTGAGTGGTCTGGATAGAAGATCGAGCCAGCCAAAACATCTCTTTAAGCCAGAGCCTAATCCAGAACAAGGCCCCAAATTATCTATAATTCTACAAAGCCTGAGAAAGGAGAGGAAGCGAGGAAGCAGAAGAAGAAAAGTTTGAAGCTAGCAGAGGCTGGTTCATGAGGTTGAAGGAAAGAAGCCCTCTGCACAACATCAAAGTGGAAGGTGAAGCAACAAGTGCTGATGGAGAAGCTGCAGCAAGTTCTCCAGAAGATCTAGCTAAGATCATTGATGAAGGTGGCTACACTAAACAATAGATTTTCCACATAGGTAAAAATGCCTTGTGTTGGACAAAGATGCCTCATGCGACTTTCATAGGAGAAGTCAATGCTTAGCTTTAAAACTTCAAAGTACAGGCTGACACAATAGTGTGTCACACAACTTTTTTCCTTTCTCAGTACATATAAAAGTGATGTTTACAGTATAATGTAGTCTATTAAATGTGTGATAGCATTATGTCTAAAAACCAATGTACATACCTTCATTAAAAAATACTTTGGGCCAGGCACAGTGGCTCACACCTTTAATCCCAGCACTTTGGGAGGTCGAGGTGGGAGGATCACCTGAAGTCAGGAGTTCGAGACCAGCCTGGCCAACATGGCAAGACTCCATCTTTACTAAAAATGCAAAAATTATCTGGACACAGTGGTGTGCGCCTGTCATCCTAGATATTTGGGAGGCTTAGGCAGGAGAATTGCTTGAACCCAGGAGGTGGAGGTTGCAATGAGCTGAGATTGTGCCACTGTACTCTATCCCGGGTGACAGAGTGAGACTCTGTCACAAACAAACAAACAAACAAACAAAAAACAACAACTTTGGCTGTGTGTGGTGGCTCATGCCTATAATCCCAGCACTTTGGGAGGCCAAGGTGGGCAAATCCCTTGAGTCTGGGAGTTTGAGACCAGCCTGGGCAACATGGTGAGACCCTATCTCTACAAAAAATTCAAAAATTAGCCAGACATGGCGGCACATGCCCATAAGTACCAGCTACCTGGGAGGCTGAGGCAGGAGGATCACTTGAGCCCTGGATGTGGAGGTTGCAGTGAACCAAGATTATACCATTGCACTCCAGCTTGGGGGACAGAATGACACACTTTCTTAAAAAAAAAAGAAACACTTTATTGCTAAAATATGATAACAATTACCTGAGCCTTCAGTCAGTTGTAATCTTTTTGCTGGTGGACTGTCTTGCCTCTATGTTGAAGGTTGCTGACTGAGCAAGGTGGTGGTTGCTGGAGGCTGGAGTGGCTGTGGCAACTTCTTAAGATAAGACAACAATAAAGTTTGCTGTATAGATTGACTTTTCTTTTCATGAAAAACATTCTCTTTAGCACGTGATGCTGTTTGATAGCATTTTATCCACAGTAGAACTTCTTTTGAAATTGGAGTCAATCCTCTGAAACCCTGCTACTGTTTTATTAATGCAGTGTATGTCATATTCTAAATCCTTTGTTGTCATTTCAACAGTGTTCATGGTATCTTCACCAGGAGTAGTTTCCATCTGAAGAAGCCCCTTTCTTTGCTCATCTATAAGAAGCAGCTCAAGTTTCATCAGGAGATTGCAGCAATTCAGTCACGTTCTCAGGCTCCACTCCTAATTCTAGTTCTCTTGCTGTTCCTTCCACCTCTGCAGTTACTTCCTCCACTGAAGCCTTGAAACCCTCAAAGTCATCCATCAGGTTTGGAATCAATTCCTTCCAAACTCCTGTTAATGTTGACATTTTGACTTCCTGTCATGAATCAAAAATGTTCTTAATGGCATGTAGAATAAGAAATTCTTTCCAGAATGTTTTCAACTTATTTTGCCCAGATTCATTAGAGGAATCACTTCTGTGACAGCTACTGCTTTACAAAATGTACTTATTAAATAAGATTTGAAAGTAAAAATTAATCCTTGATCCATGGACTGCAAAGTAGATGCTGTGTTAGCAGGCATGAAAACAACATCAATCTCCATGCACATCTCCATCAGAACTCATGGGTGACCAGGTAGATTGGCAATGAGCAGTAATATTTTGAAATTTTTTTTTCTAAGTGGTAGATCCCAATAGTGGGCTTAAAATATTCAGTAACCCGTGCTAAATAACATGCTAAAGAGATGTACTGCCATCTGGCTTTGTTGTTCCATTTCTAGAGCACAGGCAGAGTAGACTTAGCATAATTCTTAAGGGTCGTAGAATTTTCAAAATGGTAAACAAGCCTTGGCTTCAATGTTAAGTCACCAACTACATTAGCCCTTAACAAGAGGGGCAGCCTGTACTTTGAAGCTTTAAAGCTAAGCATTTTACAGTGGTCTGGAGCTGAATTTGCAACATCTTTGAGATATGCCTGTCATCTCCCAAATGTATAATGGCTCAAAGTATCACTACTCAGTGTATCACAACAGTGCTCTATTTCCAAATAGTCCAAGGAGGAGTCCCTGTGCACGTGGTCGTTCAGAGCAGCCAGGCCCTGGGTAATCCTCAGTGCCTGCCATGTCCACACCTGGGTGTGGACACCTAACCTCCAGAGAGAGGAAAGGTTATAGAGGGTTGTGGAGAATGTTTCACAGGCCAGCCTGGAAGAGACTCTTTCCTTTTTGTCCCCATGGCCCCTTTTACCTGCAAAGGAGGCTGGGAACTGTAGTCTAGTTATTCTCAAGAAGTAGAGGAAAAGGGTTGAAGTGACAGTTTGTAGCAGTCTCTGCCATAATGTTATTGCACAAGATGAGACAAACCCGGCTTATGTGTTTTGATTTTAAGTCAAGTTTTTGAGTTAATTCCCTGATACACTTGCCAAAAATGCTTTATGACAGCTGCATTGTTCTTTTGATTGTATCTATCCATTGAGTTTTTGCCTATAAATCATAAGGTAGATGAATGGCATCAGCCTTTGGATTCCCTCAGCCACACCTCTCTTCTCCAGTAGATTTTTTGGTCAGAATAGCTGGATGGTTTTGCAGAGAGAGGAGCTTAATTTTAAAAATATCATGAAGAAGCCCATGATTTAACAATTGTGGTAGGTGGAGTGAATTTTAACGTTCTAGTGTTTGTTTTAGTTACTCATTTTGTTCCCAAATCAGTGGGGAGACCAGAGCATCAGTCTTGGGCAATAAATTGACAATCGCTTGTAGAAATCATTGCTACTTCTTCAATCTGCATGTAATTTGATTTTATGCTTTCAGTTCTCTAGTGCAGCTTGCTAAAGATGTGCATGCGTGTAATTCAAAGATCTCAAAACCTCCAAATGATGTACAAAGCCAAAATCTCATAGGCATAAATCCGGAGCAACAAACAAGCAAACAAATTTCCCTTTGTGTTCCAACTCTAATATGTTAAGCAAAACCTGTGTAACTCATCAAATGCAGACAGAGAGAAAACATAAAAATCCTTGATGTAATTTCACACAGGCTTACTGGGCTCCTCCTACACTTGCGGGACAGGACCCAGAGATGTTATTATTATTATTTTTTCTAGCTTCTCTTTACAAAAAAAGGCTGTTTTCTAATCTTTCCTACACTCGAACGTATTTTATCATTGCCAGCTGTCTTGCCAGGACCAAAAAAAGAGAAGGTGCCCTTCAAGTATGCTTGAATTTCGTTAGTCTATTGAACGCTGCTGTACTAATTCACAGTGAGAACGATACACCCATGAGGGTATAGAGAAGGGAAGGAGGCAATGCTCATATGTCAGAAACCTCAGTGCCTCTTCAAAAAAATTGTGAAATGAAACAAAATAACAGTTTTACATTTATAGGCGTTTTTTATTCCAATCTTTTATGAAACTGAATCATTCTACAGATAGAGTTTTGCATCCTGATTTTTTATTTTTTACCATGAATTCTACAAGTAGATCCTTCCAGTCTGAAGGGTTGCTAAGAGGAAGCACTCATGCTGGTGCTAATGAGCTAGCTTCACAAGTCAAGGGTACGGGGCCACACCTGTCTCTGCAGAGGCCAATCCCCAGGAAGCAGTGCTTGGGGGAGCACTGAAGGTGACACATTGAGTAGGGGCAGCAAAACTGCCCCTCCATCTTCTTTGGGGCCTGGCTCGGCCTGAGAATCAAATTAATGTAAGACAGGTTAATAGACAACATTCTTTCGGCACAAGTTTTAGTGTGCAACAGACACTTAACAAGACCTATGTAGAGGGTAGCTGTTATAATTGCCAAGATATAATCTTCTCCTATCCTACAGTCTAGATCCTCCACATACTGAGCAGATGGAAAACTCAAAATGCCTCTGATGCCTGGTAGAATAAAAGTTCTTGTCTGGGCATGGTGGCTCATGCCTGTAATCTCAGCACTCTGGGAGGCCAAGGCAGGCAGATTATGAGGTCAGGAGTTCGAGACCAGTCTGACTAACATGGTGAAATCCCGTCTCTACTTAACACACACACACATAATCAGCCAGGCATGGTGGCGTGTGCCTGTAATCCCAGCTACTCAGAGGCTGAGGTGGGAGAATCGCTTGAACCTGGGAGGTGGAGGTTGCAGTGAGCTGAGATCACGCCACTGCACTCCAGCCTGGGTGACAGTGCAAGACTTCATCTTAAAAAAAAAAAAAAGGAAAAAAAGAATAAAAATTCTTACAGGGCATCACTCTCCTCTGACCTGCCTGTGGCATTTGGCTTATAAGAACCATACCTTATAAGGACCTTATAAGGACCACACCAAGATGCAAAGGAAACAGTTAAGAATATGCCACTCAAAATGTGCCATCCTGGCATATTGACTATTTAAGTAGAGACACTTGAAAAAACAGCAGGTGCAAGAACATCACACTAACCTTCATGTCATTTCCTAAAGCAGGCATGTAATGCCTGTGGGAAAGATGCCCTCTACAGAATAATATTCATATCATCAAAGATGAACAGTTGAGGCCAGAATAAATCTGTACAAACAAGCTTTCTTAAGCCAACCCTTATCTTCCTAGTCACCCTTCTCCCTGTATCCTACCCTAGCCCAGGCCCCTTGGCCTTATCACATTTCACAACTATTTTTTTGCCAATTCAGTATATAAGGGACTGACTCTAACTGCTTCTTTGGGTCTTCTTTTCTGTATGAAGGCTCCCATGCCACGTAAACTCGCATAAAATAAATTTTATGCTTTTCATCTGTTAGCCTATCTTTTGTAATTTGATTCTCAGGCCCAACTGGCCCCCAAAAAGATGGAGAGGCAGTTTTGCTGCCGCTACTTAATGTATCACTCTCAGTTCTTCCCCAAAAACTGCTTTGTGGGGGTGTGACTGCTGCACTTACCAAGAGCCCCACCCTGGGAGGGTCCCCACTCTCAGAAGTGTGCTGTGCTGGTCTTAATACTCTGCCATCAACTTGGGCAACATAGGGAGACTTTGTCTCTATAAAAACAATTAGCCAGGCATGGTGGTGTATGCCTGTAGTCCCAGCTACTCCAGAGGCTGAGGCAGGAGGATTGCTTGAATTCGGGAAGTCAAGGCTGCAGTGAGCCATGATTGCACCACTGTACTCCAGCCTGGGCAACAGAGCAAGACTCTAACACCACACACACACACACACACACACACACACAATTCTGCCATTGCCATCTGGAAATTCAGAGGTGCACAATCTGTGTGTCTGCCATTCCATTCTTTCCCCCACAGTCACATTCTCCAGGATCATAGCATTTCAGTGGACCTACAAGGCTGGGTCTTCAGCAAGACTGAGTTACCAGGTGAGAGCACTCCCTCTATGACAGGATGAGTAGGGTGCACCCCAGAGGCAAACTTTCTATCTGAACCAGAACTCACTTTGAATGCAAAAAGGTGTTTACATTCTGCTAAATGTGAACGACCAGGGAAACCTATTATGTTCTTTTTTTCATTAGTACCTGCATTAGCCAAGCACTTACACTGAAAACCATGGCAAGAAGAAAATGGAAAAATGGTTTTTTGTGGGAAAAAAATGGAAAAATGTTGCTTTTTTTTGGTTGGTTTTTTAAATATATACGTGCTGCTTCCAGTTAGGAACCCTGGCCTCCAGAAGGAAGACTCTCACTAAAACCCAGTTTTCATTTCAGCAATGGGGAGCTGCTACTCATGGTCTTGCTGCTCAATTCAGCTGCTGAATTCATTTCATTTCATTTCAGCAATGGGGAGCTGCTGCTCAAATTGCTGCTCGTTTCAGCGACGGGGAGCTGCTGCTCATGGTCTTGCATTCTCTGTTTGGGGCCAGATGTGTCCTGTGTCACAGACATGATTTTGGACATAGCACGTACAGAAATGTTATACTACCAAAGGAATGTTAGGAGAGTCCTTAGCCACAGGAGAATTGCACCTCTCAGCCCCACTCTCACCTCTCTGCTACAGGTCTGCTTCTGTGTCTAGCTTGATAACTGGCTGCTCTGGCTCTAGATTTTGGTAATTGTAATATCTCCAGTCACAGCCACATTTCTATTTGGAGGCTTGATTATATAAACTTTGGTACTTGTACTTACCTTTTCATTTTCTTTATTTATAATGACAAAACTTAGATACTTTCTGGAGGTGTATACCTGATGAAATGCCTGGGCAACTAAAGCATTTTCAGTTAATCTAATGACCCACTCACATTTCCATCCCCTTATGGTTTTTTGATGCTACCTTATTGAGGTGCCAGAGAGAAGGGAATTTGCTCTACTAAATTGTACGGGAATATCCATGGTCCAAAAGTATAGTAGAAGAGGTGCTTTTCTTTCTGTATTTTTTTTTTATTATTCAAGCCACAGCTTTATATATATAGCAGGTACTTAGCACATCTTTGTTCAAGGATTGAATTCAAGATGGCATTCTTCAGTGACTAGTGCACCTTTTTTAAAGCAACTTTCAAAGTGTGCATCCTGTGATCTATGCACTGGGGGTAGTTAGGCTGTGTGTGTGTGTGTGTGTGCGCGCACGCACATTCTCTAAGAACTGAGTTCTCTTTTGGTTAATTCCAGTTCTTATTTGTAAAACTAGCTTTTAAAGAAAATTGTTCTGCCATTAGAAGTGATTAATCCACCTCCACATTTTCTATCATCAGTGAATTTAATTAACATGGTGTGTTCCTTCCTTTGAGAGATTAGCAATTAAAACAGTCTAACTCTCCTCATCAACACACACCTGAAAAATTAAAATAGATGCCTGGTCTTAATTGTTGCTGCTACTGCTGGCTCTTTGTATGATGACCTTCAGCCAGTTTTCTTTTCATGTATCTGCATTCATCTGAACAGTCATTTTGAATAATTTTTTGAGGTTTTCAGAGACACACAATCTTAAGCTTTAGTAAAATCATCATCAAATGAATTAAAATAAATGTGTTCCTACTAATGTATTCATACTCAGAACTGATGATGAACATTCACTTTAAAAGCAAAGATATCTGCTTAAAACAATACAGAGCTGAATGTAAGATCAGGCACTGGATAAAATAGGCAACCAAGAAATACAAAAAAGGGCTCCTTGGCCTTGACTTCTACTGGGCGTTTCATGTGATTACACAATCCTGGTTTCTTAGGACGGCCAATTGCTCGTTGTGGCTGCTTCTTGCAGTTCTCCTGTTGTCCTTCATCCTGGTCTGAACAGTGGTATTTAAAAAGGAGAAACCTCTCTTACTTGTGTGTCAACAGCTCACTATTTAAGAAAACCTTTAGTTTGCCAGTGAGAATGTTCCTATTTAAAATTAGTCGTCTGGCCGGGCGTGGTGACTCATGCCTGTAATCCCAGCACTTTGGGAGGCCGAGGTGGGCGGATCACTTGAAGTCAGGAGTTCGAGATCAGCCTGGCCAACATGAAGAAACCCCGTCTCTACCAAAAATTTAAAAAATTTGCTGGGTGTGGTGGCACGTGCCTGTAATCCCAGCTACTTGGGAGGCTGAGGCAGCAGAATTGTTTGAACCCAGGAAGCGGAGGTTGCAGTGAGCTGAGATCGTGCCATTGCATTCCAGCCTGGGCCACAGGGTGAGACTATGTCCCAAAGATAAAATAAAATAAAATAAAATAAAATAAAATAAAGCAAGTCTTCGTAGAGGTATAGAGCCCTAAGATGGCAGGGACGGATGATGGCAGGTGATTGGATTCTGGGAGGTTTCCCCATGAATGATGCATTTGGTAAGGGGTGCTGAGGAACATCTTCGAGACAGACTAGATCATCAATAAGACATCTTCCAAAGTTACAGCACCACTCCAGACCCCTCAACAAGCTCTGTGCAATAGCTGCTGCCTCCTTGACATCTCCCGTTGGAGGTTTCATGGTTACCCTAGAGCCAATGTATCCTAAAATGAATCTCTGATCTGCCCGTCAAGGGCTACTGTATGAAAACACAGTGTTTCCCATCTCAGCGTGGCACCATCCCCTACCCAATGGTAAAAGTAAAAACCCTCAGCATCTCTTCCCCATTGTCACCTGGCTAACTCCTAGCCTTTCTAGTCCCAGCTTCATGCTTAGAATGTGGATCCACTCCCAAGCTAGGTCTGTCTTTTGCTTTCTTACACTGTCCCATACTTTATATGCATCTCATTTATCATGTCAATCATTATGCAAATGGACGATTACTTGTTTATTTTCTCTCCTATTAGAATGCAAGTATCACAAGAGCAGGTACTGGAATTTTTTTTTTTTTTTTTAATCACTCAGCTACTAGCTTGGTACCTAGCATTTAGTAGGCACTCAGGAAATGTTGTTGTATGAATGACAAACATGTTATGATTATTACTGGTGTATAAGTATCAGAAAAATTCCTTAATGTAACAAGCCCTACCCAGCTTTCAATGCACATATACACTATCAGTATTATACCCAGATTCTCGACAAGTACCTTTGTAGAATCTTAAATGGCTTCTTGAGAGTATGACATTCTCATTCCTATCTTAATTTTATTTGCTTTATTGTATATTACATGTAAACTTCCAGAGGAAAGGGACTAAGGAAACTCATGTGTGATTATTATAAGCAGTGTAGCTAAGATAGCCACACCTCTTCAATATTGTCTTTTTCTTCTTCCTGAAAACACAGATAAATGACTTTTCCACACCCTTGCAGTGAGTTGGGCCATGTGACTGCATCCTGGCCGGTGGAATGTGATGGACATGATGTCAGTACATCTAAGTCAGGCACATAGATATGTTCCCTCATTCGGTGGTGACCTTGAAGGTTGCATGTTAAATATGATTGCCCCAGATAGAGGGAGCCTGAGTCCCCGAATCACTGAATGGAGGAGAATCAGCCAACTCTGATTGGATTGTAACAGGGGGAAGAAAGAAACAGTTATTGTGTTAAGCCACTGAAATTTGAGAGTTGGCACAACTAAACCATCAGGAATAATACAAAAATTGGTACTTCAAAAGGAAGCACGCACTGTAGTAACAAAAAGCTGATGTCTGACATTGAGTTGAAGTGAGGTGGTGGGTGGCAAGGAAGATGATGATCCATGCTAACTACAGTGGAAATATGTAGTAAAACTCCTGTCTGCAATATCTGTGGAGATAAATTGTAAGTCTTATGATTCAGCAACTCTGGCAAAAGCAGTTGGAAAAAATAATCAAAGTGTGATTGTGTGTTTTCTATAATTGGTTGTGTTGGCATGCTATTCAAAGAAAGCACAGAGCTCAGGAGAAAACTGACCAGCTTAAGAGCAGAAAGTCCAGAAATTTGGGTTCTTGAAGGGCTGGACATTTCAACTGTGTTTGAAACACAAACAGTAGGCAATAATATATTAAAATAAAAACCTTTCAGCTACAAAACCATATTGTGACTCAGCCTCATTATAATGATTAGATTAAGATTTTTCCGCTCATCATTAAGGTGAACTAGGCAAGGGTATGGGAAAGTTAAAAAAAAAGTAGGAGATTTGAAAATGTTGTCTATGAAAATGTTCTGGGTGTGGTTAGAGCCATATGGAACTGTTTGGAAGCAAATGGATCAAATGCCCTCAAAGAGTTTGAAGAAATTATATTGCCAAAGAAAGCATAAACCTAATCTACAAAGTCTTTGTTTGGGTCACATACATTGTCTTGGTCACCTTGGACTCCTCTAACAGAATGCCATAAACTCGATGGCTTAGAAACAACGTAAGTTTATTGTTCACAATTCTGGAGGCTGGAAGTCCAAGATCAAGGTGCCAGCATATTCCGTGTCTGGTAACACCCCATTTCCTAGTTCACGGACAGGTTTCTTCCCACTGTGCCTCAAAAGTCCCTTTGAAAGAAGGGAACAAATCCCATTCATGATGGCTCCACCCTGATGACATGATCACCTACCAAAGTCGCCACCTCCTAATACCATCACATTGGAGATTAGGATTTCAACCTAGGAGTATTTTGGGGAAGCAACCATTCCGTCTACAGCAGACAGAAAGGGAGATTCAGGGTATGTGGATCCTATGAGGGAAGATTCCCCAGCACCGGGTTCAGATACTGAAGCCCAATAAGCAATTAAGAACTCCCACGAGGGCAGATCCAGGGGTTTCCAAGAAAAACAGAGCATGGAGTTTTCCCCAGAGGATAGCCCAGGAGTCTAACGAGGTGCCTTCCCAGCCCAGGGCAGAGGAATTTAGCAGTTCTGGCCAGCAGAGTCAGGTGTCCTGTGGGACTGTGATAGAGTGTTTCTCCCACTCTGTTTTGGAATGGTGGTGTGGTGTTTGTTTCAGAGATAATGTGCTTGTTTGCTGGGTGGAGGAGAGCAACCACTGCCCCTTTAGGTGATTGGTGGCAGCCCAAGAGGAGTCCGGACCATGGAGTGGGATTGCCTGGGGATCCTTTGCATTGGGCAGTGACTGGTGGGACTGTGGCTGCCCCTCTGGGGGAAGGCGTGAGGGTGCTGTCTGCATGGAAGGGAGAATGTTTAGGAGGCACATAAGGGTCTGGCCAAGTCTTCGTGCTTCAGCGACACTTCTTTTTCTCCTCTTCCTGGCCACGCAGGCAACCCGAGCTTCCTAATATCTTTACATTAGGTGGAGCTGTGTCACAAGCCACAGCAAAATCTCTCACCCTTGATCATTCCTTTTTCTTTCAGGCAGTGAACTTGGAGGCTGCAGTTTTAAGGTGGTACAAAGAAGGAAAGAGCCTGGTCCCTAAATCACTTGTTGGTGTGTCCTGTGACCTGCCCTGGATATGAGAGTGAGAAACACACGTGTCGCGTGGAGCCACTGAGATTTGGTGCTTTTCTGCGTGTGGAGTGAGCCTGAGTATAAGGGTCAGTGCACTCGGCTGCCAGCTGCGACGACTGTCACAGTCTCGGCCACAGGGCAGCGTCGCAGCCCGAGGACCGGCAGATCCTATCCTGGAGGGACAGGGACGGTGCCCGCTGCGCCTGGGGCCCTCCCTGGGCCTGTGCAACCTGCAGGTCCAGCACGTCCTGTGTCTGATTTCTTCCCTCGGTGGCCTCCTCACCACCGGCCAGTCAGCGTCATCCTCCGTGCAGGTCAGGCACATCTCTCTCGCCGAGGCTTGGACGCCCGGGCCGCTGTGCGGGTGCGCGGGACGGCAGGTGGCGGCATTGCCCAGAGCTGAGCTGCCGCAGTGGATTCCTCGCTCCCCGCCCTCGCGGCCGCGAGCCCGGGCCAGGCTTTCTGCGTCTACGTTTCCTCTGCAAAGCGGGCTGCGCGGTACCCCCTCGCGTGCCCGGAGCCTGTGCCCGGCAACCTCAGTCTGGGAAAGCTGGGTGCTCCTGGTGCAGAGCGGTTT
>NW_012108386.1:1161815-1162598 GCF_000951045.1 Mandrillus leucophaeus
ACCCATAGAAAGAAAATTTACCAAGATATCTTCCTTTCCTTGAAAACACTGCTTTTCCTAGGTCACAGTCCAGGCCCCAGGGAACATTTTGTGAGTGCCACGGAAGAGTGGGGCCGGTGAGTGTCTGGCATAGGTCTGTCTCTTATACACATCTAGATGTGTATAAGAGACAGGGGCCAGGCTTTCTGCGTCTACGTTTCCTCTGCAAAGCGGGCTGCGCGGTACCCCCTCGCGTGCCCGGAGCCTGTGCCCGGCAACCTCAGTCTGGGAAAGCTGGGTGCTCCTGGTGCAGAGCGGTTTCCACACTCACCCCGGAGGGAGGTGACGGGAGCCCAGCGCGGCTCTGTGGAACTGCGCGCGGCCTCTCAGATCTGCATCTTTCCTCGTGAATGGAGCAATTAGCCTCTCTCCAGTGGGGGCAAGCGTGCAGCACAGACTGATTGCCTATTGCGGCCCAGGACGGCGCTGGGAGGTTACTTCCCTTCCTGCCCTCCTTCCACCGCCCCATCACCCGTCTGTAGCTCTCTAGCCGTCCTTCTGCGTTTGCTTTCGTCCCCTTCCAACGTTTTACACACTGTATTCCGTGATCTTTTAGAAATGCAAACTGTTCAACCGTTTAGTGTCTTCCCGCTGCCCTCAGAGTGAAGGGCATCTTGGTATGTCCCGCAGGGGTCGCGGGGGCTGCTGCCACTAACACATGCTTTCAAGTGTGCACGCTCCTGCTTCCTTCCTGTCCCTCTGTACTCTCCTGCCTGAGGTGTTTTTTCCTTCTTCTTCTTCTTC
>NW_012108386.1:1163103-1169407 GCF_000951045.1 Mandrillus leucophaeus
CCAGGGCTGTGGCTCCGGCCCGCTGCGGTGTCTGCAGTGCTGCCCTTTCAGCCCTGGATCTTCATTTGCAGAATGAATTTACATAAGGTTAAGGGCAAGATAACTCACATTGCTCCTTGCTGAAAACAAGCCGTGGCTTCCCCTTGCCCAAGGAATGTGCGCATCCCAGCTCCTGCAAGATTTTGAGATAGGCCTGCCATGGTCAGGGACTCCGAGCAGGGAGGCTATGGATGGCGGCGGCTCCGCTGCAAGGCCAAACTACACACATTGCTTCCCACTCCTTCCACTCTTTCCTGTCCCTCTTCCCTCTTGGTGATTGGAACAGAAAAGTGAAGCGATCTTTAAAGGATCTGGAGGCAGGCTTGGACTATTGGAGCCAGACCTTCCCAAATGGAGGAACCAAAGCGTGTTCTAGAAGGATGGTCACATGCCCCGCTGGGCACGTTCCTTTACAGCCTTTAGAGAAACCATGCTGGAGCCGAGGAGCACAGCTGGAGGTGGCTGGCGCAGGAAAGAAGACCCGCCTTCCTGAGCGACCCCTGCCCCTCCCCCATTCTCTCCTCCGGCTAGGATCCCTCCACAGGCTAGAACGCCAAGCTCTCCCAGGTGGGGCCCCCTGCCTCCCAAGCCTACTCCAGTCACCTTCTCTTACCTTTCCCTCGGTGTCCTTTGATTTCATCCATAACTAACCCCTCCCTGAAGTTAGGCACCCGCTGTTTATCAACAGTCTTCTCTGGAACGCGGCGATAGAAGGCAGGATGCTCTCTGCCTGGCCTCTGTGGAGGTCAGGGCCCAATCGGGGCGGAAGAGCCCATCTCAGTGCTCCCCTCTCTGTCTCCTCCCAGTGCCTTATTTAGAGTTCTACTGATTTTTGTACCATGCGAATCCCTATATAAAATAATCACCCACATATTTTAAAGTTAGTTGCAGAAAAATTGTGAAATTAAAACATTCATCTAAATAATTTGATGTGTCGTTGAGTTTTCTCCAAAATTGCCTCATCTTTCCTTTGCTTTGATGATGACAATCTGGCTTGAAAGTGCTCAGAGATAATATTTTAATTACAACTAGCTGAAAACAAGCTTACCGTCCCACTTAAATAACTGAAGAGGAAAATGTGGAAAAGATGATTTAGAAATGAAGCAGGGATAAATATTAGAAGAGGAAATGGAGGAGTAATTATATTAAATATTTAATGTTGCTAAAGATCCAAAAATAACAACTTCTATGAATATTCATAGTGTATTTTTATTCTAAAATATTATATGTCATGACAGCAATGCTCTGTATTTATTTACTGAGTCCCCTTTACTTTTCAGAAGATGTTATATTTGTTTTAATTATTTAAGGAAAAAAGAAAAGATGTAAGAATACACCTAAGTATAAGTGGCAGTGTTTTATAAACTGCTTAGTTTTTTTTTTCATTTCAAATATTTTGTAGTGTTTTCCAAACTACTACCAAAAACTTGTAGCCACTCTCTAGATCATATATAAAGAATAATAAATTTTAGGGTATAGGACATTTAGTCCTACAGGGTAGATTGTGGCACTAGAAGATGTTGGATCTACTGCACTTCTGAACCCAGGTCCCTGACAGGGAACAATATGTAAGTACATCTTATTGGCTGCACAGCTTTGGCTCAGTCTGCTCTATTGAGAACTTACTAATGACAAGGTGATGACCGCACTAATTTTTTACCCATAGAAAGAAAATTTACCAAGATATCTTCCTTTCCTTGAAAACACTGCTTTTCCTAAGTCACAGTCAAGGCCCCAGGGAACATTTTGTGAGTGCCACGGAAGAGTGGGGCCGGTGAGTGTCTGGCATAGGCTATGTTTTGCCATTTGTCAGTTTCCTGACTCTCAGCCCCAAATTCATCCTTCATTGCCTGATCTGTGAAGACGCAGATGAGCCTCTTTTATGTATTTTTTTTTTTTTTTCCCACTGATCTGATGTTAAGGATTGTCAGTAGAAGGTGCTGGAGAGACATTACAGATAGTAGGGCTTTTCCTTCCTGGCTCTCAGGGCATTTGTCATGCTCCTGGAGAGCGTGCATTTTTCTTTACTGCTCAGCGGTGTGGTTTCTCCAGTGTCAGGTGCATGTAGGGAGCAGGCAGCTCTCTCCAGCATGATGCTGCCGTGCTTTCTGCAGCTCCTGATTTGGACAGCACTAGCATAGCCAGGGACAGAGGACAGCAAAGGACTTACAGGTCCTGCTCTTTGCACCCTCTCCTTAGCCCCACCTACAGGCACACTGAAGCTCCTTAAGTCTGGCCATCCGGCAGGCTGTACCTTTGTCCATGCAAGGGCCCACAGCTGCTCTGACCCAAGCTGTGCACAGAGGGGCACTGGGTCCCTGCAAAGGGTGGTCCACCACCTGCCAGTCTCCCCCGCCTGTGTCCTGCACGTGTATTTCCTGTGGCCCTTTCAACATGGACAACGACATAGACATGACAGGTTTTTGGTCTCACACCTGCAGTGTGCCCTGCTCTCTCTGCCTGCCTCTTGGCCTCAGTTTACCGGTGCCACAGAGCAATGTTTTCACTTGTCCAACCACCATGGGCCAGCTGTGGCCTGGGAAGCCCAGCAAAATTCTCCACTATCTAGTAGGTGCAGCCATATTTCTTCAGAGGTCTGAGTCCCCCCGAGCTGTGTCCTTCCTTGGGTGTTCACCACAGCTCTGGTGCCCTGTAGAGCTCTTTCTGTCTCAATAGTTACTCTCTTGTCCTGTTTAAGAAATAGCATCGTATTTCTTTATATTTAACCTCCTTTATTTAAATTGTGTTGTGGTCTGCATCTCCTGATTGGACCCAGACTGATACATACATGTCAATAAACTATGTTTTATATAAATCTTCAGAGGATTTAGGCAAACACATGCCTTGATCCAGATTACTTGATAGAGGTGTGCAGAATTCTCATGTTTTGGATTTGGGTGAAGGAACTGGACATAGCCCCAGAGAGCATTGCCCCTGCCATGTGCACTGTGCACCACACAAGGGAGCAGTTGTCCCAACAGCCTGGGAAGCTCTGGGCACAGCCCGTCCCCCGCCGACACAGTGCTGAACATCTACTCTCCTTTGCAAGACTGTTAGGGTTCGGGGCATCACTCCTCATGGGCCTGTGCTCATATAGAGCCAGATACAGGGCCTCCTCACCCATTGTCACCCATGCTCTGGCCCCATGCTGCATGACCCATCCTTTTTCTTACCTAATAGCTGGCCACATGCATGTCCAAACCTGTCCTCTGAACTCCTGAAGCTCTGTCTCTGTGATCGCCACCAGTGTTGTCATACTTATTTTTTTCATCCTCCTCTAATGCCTACTGAGTGCCGGCTGTGTGCCCTAGAGGTGCTAAGCCCCTAACATAGATTAGTTCATTAAGCCCCGAAAGTCCCCTACATGATTGATTCTACTCTTATCCTCATTTTATGATAAGGTCACAAAAGCTTTGAGAGGCTCAGGCTAATGCCTTCCTTTTAGACCTGCTGTGTCCAGTACTGCAGCCACTAGTCACATGGCTATTTTAACTTAATTAAAATTAAATAAAATGAAATGTTCAGATCCTCAATCAGAATTGCCTCACTCCAAGTGCTCAGTAGCCATATGCAACGAATGGCTACCATATTGGTCACTGCAGGAACAGAACGTTTCCATCGTTGTCGAAGTTCTGATGGATAGGGCTGTTCCAGACCACTACTTCTCGAGCTATCTGTGGTGAAGAACCTGTAATTTTTATCCTTTCAACTTTATTTTTAACATTCCATATGGACAGTTTTGTGATATGTAATAAAAAGTAAACTACTGAGGGAGAGACGTGAACAGTGGGAGCTAAGCTGACAGGACAAGATGGCAACCCCAGAGCTGTGGCTCCACTGTGGCTGCCCTGACAACCTCCTGAGCTGGCTCCCTCACTGCAGCCTCCCGGCCTGGCTCCAGAGATGGTGTCTCCCAGTAACAGACTTTGAAAAAAACAAGTAATTCAATTTCGTATTTGTCCTGAAAGTGATTGAAGACAAGACGTCCCCTCTAGAATCTCCTAGGGACCTTGCGTAGTGTGAGGCACTGGGGAGATGCCTCTCTTCCTCCTTCAATCATCCTGTGGAGTGAATATCCCATATGGCCCTTGGGAACTGGTCCCTTTAAGTCATTACGGAAGCATCATTTGTTCTTGTCCTCCTGTGTCTCCCAGTTTGCTGGATATTCCACTCCTTGCAGCGTAAGTGTGTGGGAATAATTTTATAACCTCAGTCAGTTGCCATTCCAGAAAAACCCTTGCAAAGTTGTCTCTAGTGCCATAGTTTCTGACACACTGTGCAGCTCTAAATTTCCTGGGGTTTTATGCCTTCCTAGTACCATTCCCTGGGGAACTGGGTAAAGATAACTTCCAGGCTCAGGTCTCCCAAATATGTCTTGAAGTTTTCTGTCCCTTAGGGGCCCTGCCCCAAATCAGGCCACAGGACCCTTTTGTTATGAGCTAGTCCTCCATGTCTGGACATGGTTTGCATGTCTTCTGAACAAAAAACATTGAGATCATCAATGGATGATCCAGGATGTTTGCACAGCAGATAGTCTTGGCAGTAGAAAGACAACGGCTCCCTCTGCAGAGATTTGGAAACATCTCTCCTTGGAGAAATCCCAGGGTAATAAAGATAACGTCTCTTCCAGAGAGAAAGAGGACCAAGTTTGCTAGCAGCCCCTACAGAAGACCAGGATCTCCTGCCCCTGGAGTTTCTTGGCTTTGACACAGATTCCCTGTGGGCATAGCATTCTCCTGGGCCACGTCATACCCACAGGACTCAAGGAGAAAGGGGACCCAATGCAAGCATGAGGCTCATGCTGCCTATGCTTTGGGGACAACAAAGGGTCTAAATCCACATGTAGAAGTGCGGCCAGCTGACTCAGTGGCTGCGGTAGCTGCTGCCGCGTAGGACCTGCTTGACTGCTCGGTGGTCTTTCTGGCCCTGCCGACCCGTGCACTCTCACCACCACTCCTCCCTCTTTCCCTTTCTCTCTCACTTCTATTTCATGATGAGTTTATCCATGACGGTCTGTCAGCCTTTGATTCATTTAGCAAAAATTGCTGAGAACCACTGTGTGTCCGGCACAGCCCCAGGTGTTGGGATACATTAGTGAACAGCACATTTATTATTCCTTCTTTCATAGAACTACATTCCAGGTTGAATAGTGTGGGGGTGGAGTGCTGTGGAGATGGCAGTAAACCAGCAAGTACTAATAAAATATCAGCACAAGTGCTATGCAGAGGATTTAATCCCCGTGGAGAAACAAGGACAGTACTATTCGGCTATGTAGCCTGATGCCATCCAAGGCCATTGAACAAGTGACATCAGGTTGAGATTTCAATGAAATAAGAAAGAATCAACTGTGCAAGGAGTTGCAAAAGAAGTTCAGGAAGACAAAATATCTAGAGAAAGTGCCCTGAAGGAGAATCAAGCTTAGCAAGTCCCATAGAAGCTGGAGTTCAAGGTAGAGGGGTAAGAGGAGGCAGAGGGGGTGCATTGCAGATCATAAAGGGCACAAAGAGCCAAGATGGGAGTTTAGCCTCCTTTCTGTCTGTGACAAGAGGTCATGGAAAAGTTGGAAGCAGGAAAGAAGTGATATGATTTAGGTTTTTAAAGGATCATTCTGGACTTGCACAATGGACATTATAAGGGAGACTTGGGATGAGAGTAAGGATGTGCTTTCAAAGTAGAGTTGACAGGATGTACTGATAGGTACGTGGTAAGCGAAAGAAAGGGGAAAAAAAGCATCTGCTAGAGTTTTGCCCAGAAACACTGGGAGGAGTAGCTGGGATGCTGCAGCCCAGCAGACAAGTCCCTTTGCCATCTGCAGCTGACTGTTCTCCAGCTTCCTGCACACCATCGATCTTCCGGGCTATGAAGCACTGGCCCCAGCGTGCCAGATTTCTGCTCCTCCAACTCTGTGTCCTCTGACTGCACGGTCGCACATTGGAAGCCTCTGCCTGGAGCCAAATCCTGATCCATAGTCTCTAATCTAGGTTCCCCCTTCCCACCCAGTCTTCGATCATAGCACAGTCTGTCTAACTCATAGCCGCTGTCACCTTCTGCAATGGTTTGTTAGCTCACTTACTTCTTCTTCATCTCAGTCCCCAGTCAGAAGGGGAAGAGTCTTCTGTCTTTTGTTTACTCAAGCATGCTCAGCATCTGACTGCCACAGACACATGGTAGGTTCACAATGACTGAATTTTGAATGACAAGTTGCAGTATTATCATGAATGCTTATATTTTGAACCAGGTCAATATTATGATGATTTTTTTTTTT
>NW_012108386.1:1170627-1174161 GCF_000951045.1 Mandrillus leucophaeus
TTTTGAGACAGAGTCTCACTCTGTCGCCCAGGCTGGGGTGCAATGGTGCCATCTTGGCTCACTGCCACCTCCGCCTCCTAGGTTCAAGTGATTCTCCCGCCTCAGCTTCCCCAGTAGCTGGCATTACAGGTGCCTGCCACTATGCTCTGCTAATTTTTGTATTTTTAGTAGAGACGAGTTTTCACTATGTTGGCCTGGCTGGTCTTGAACTCCTGACCTCAGGTGATTCACCCTCCTTGGCTTTCCAAAGTGCTGAGATTATAGGCATGAGCCACCGTGCCTGGCTAGTACTTACTTCTAAATGTTGAAAATGCATGCTAGTTCAACTGAAAATCAACCCAGCTGTCTATATTACTTAGGAACTTCATGAAGTCCTTAAGGGCTAGAGCTAAAGACGGTGAAAACAACAAAGTACCAACCGTTTATTTAAAATAGGGAATCACACTGCATCTGTGGCTGTAAATAAGGGTGCCCTCATAAGAATTAGTTCAACGTGGATGAGAAGCTGGCCTTTCTCCAGGGATGAATGAATGCAGCATTTAAAAGTGCAGAGAGGTTTCACTCTCTGTGGCAGGTACGAGTTCCAGGTCAGCTTGTTTGAGAGGGACTTACCCATTTCCCATGAAAATACCTGACAAGTTTAGACCCTTGTGGATTTTCAATTCCCTTAAAGATCACACAAGGCAAATAAGAGGTGGGTGTGTCCCGATCTGTTGGATATTATTGCAATAGCAACTTGATAGGAACCCAATGTTCTCAATCATGCAGATAGTAAATTAAACATGGCATACAGCCTGGTATGTGGAGTGTTCATGGCGTGACACAGTGTCTAGAGGAAGATGGAAATGCACCAGCATGTGAAGTTTAGTTGGAGTGTGGTGCTAAAGCAGACACTGGTGGAGTTTCAGCTTCTAACTTCATGCATGTTTTTATTTTTTATTTTTTATTGTTCTTGAGACGGAGTCCTGCCCTGTCGCCTAGGATGGAGTGCAGTGGCGCCATCTCAGCTCACCGCAACCTCTGCCTCCTGGGTTCAAGTGATTCTCCTGCCTCAGCCTCCCAAATAACTGGGATTACTGGGATTACAGGCACTCACCACCATGCCTGGCTAATTTTTGTATTTTTAGTAGAGATGGGGTTTCACCGTATTGGCCAGGCTGGTTTTGAACTCCCAACCTCAGGTGATCTACTTGCCTCAGCCTCCCAAAGTGCTGGGATTACAGAAGTGAGCCATCGTGCCCAGCATTTTAGTAATATTTTATTGTATTGTCAACTCTATCAGTGATAACAATATGAAAGAAGTTTAAAAATAAATTAATGAAAGGATAGTTTATGTTTCTAAAAATTCAATTTTTATATATGCATTTAGGCACTTTTTTAAAAAACAAGGTAATAGAAATTTGAACTTTACATTTGTTGTCTTGATTTTCTTTTAGTATCAATTTTCTGTTTAATTGTTAGGGTTTCATGTTCAAGATACTTGTATCTTGTCCTGATAATGTGACATTTTGAAATAAAGCCACAGATAGATGCTGACAGAAAAAGTCCAGGAATGAATTATTCCTACTGGCACCATGTAAGAAAAGAATTTTTTTTTTAAATGTTAACATCTGTGAAAGCTTAGAACAATCTTCTTGTCTCAAAATGCATTTAAAAAAATTACATCCATGCAGTTGAAAATGGATATTTTTTTATTTAATAATGTCCTATTTTAGCTGACGTGCAGAGAGGACACATTATCATGTACATTTTCTTCAATATTAAAGGCATTAAAGTCGTAGAATCATAGATTTGAGAGACACTTTAGGAATCAGCTTGTCAAATGCCCTTACTCTACAGAACAGGGAATGGAGGCCCAGGGGAGGGACACTGTGAGTCGGTTGGTGTCAAGCTCAGGGAAGTGGCAGGCAGAGCAGGGGCCAGGCTCGCCTCCTCAGTCCACCTCTCTCTAGGAAATTCAACTTCAGACACTTTCCACTTTGAAGAAATCACAGGAAACAGTGCACACATCAGAGTGGAGAATTCATTTGCTTGCATGTCCACATTCTAGACACTTCGGTTAAATGCCTCTGTCCACTCTTTCCAGCCCTATTTCCTATATTCATGGTCCATGTACAAGCACACATGAACCTTCACCCTAACTGCAGAAATGTAAATGTAGGTAAGATCCCTAGGAGAAAACGTGTCCACAATTGACTAATTATATTGAAGTGACACCAGAATTAACTGGACATGTTTTTTGGCTATTAGTTATTTTGCTTCATGCTAAAAACAAATAACACCTTGGAAAAATAAGTTATGGAAATCTAGGAATAAGATTAATTTTTGTGCTTTTAGAATGTGTTGAAAGCATCACTGAGAATTCTTAGTAAAACAAGAGCCGAACAATAAAAACAGAAGTTATTTTATTTTATTTTTTGAGATGGAGTTTCACTTCTGTTGCCCATGCTGGAGTACAATGGCGCGATCTCAGCTCACTGCAACTTCCTCCTCCCAGGTTCAAGTGATTCTCCTGCCTCAGCATCCCGAGTAGTTGGGATTACAGGCATGCGCCACCACACCAGGCTAATTTTGTATGCTTAGTAGAGATGGGGTTTCTCCTTGTTGGTCAGGCTAGTCTCAAACTCCCAACCTCAGTGCCTACCTTGGCCTCCCAAAGTGTTCGGATTATAGGTGTGAGCCACCGTGCCTGGCCAAAACAGAAATTATTTAAGAGGTGATTTTAAGAGACTCTGCCTACTCTGAACAGCAAATCCTTGACTTTTAACAGATAAGGATAGTGCTAGATAATCCGGGCAGTTATTTTTAATAGTATTTTATTATTACATATATACTTTGCGTATGTTACATATAAGTATTATTGCATTATTAGACATCTTATGTAATTTTATGTTTTGTATAGTTGTCATAGCTACTTATCTTGGAACTTGGTGAAAATAGTATTTATGGAAACCATTTGCACCTGGAATATGAGCCGTATCATTACTATGTTTGGTTGGATACAATAAAATCTGAAAAACAGATAGTAGCTCTTACTACCTTTCTCCAGTTCCTTTGCACTCAGCAGGTGTGGTGAACCCGCCTGCTGATGGAGCTTGAGTCTCCTGGGAAGCCCTCAGTATTCTGTCATCTGTCGTCAGCTGGAATGTTGGCCTTTGGCCTCATATCCCTTATTCTAACCTGGAGTATAGAGAGTAGAGGCTTTGCTTGTTATCCTTGAGGAGGCTTCTCTGACCAGCAGCGCTCAGGTGCTCCCCTCTCAGCAGGACTGGCTTTCCTTTGTCGGGATCTTCAGCTCTGGAAGCTTTCTTCTCTTTGCGTTTCCTGTCTTGAGGGAGGAATCTTCAACATCTTTTGCTGAAAAGAGTGTTTTAATATATGAAATCTGAGGCCAGGCATGGTGGCTCACCCCTGTAATCCTCCCAGCACTTTGGGAGGCTGTGGCGAGTGGATCATCTGAGGTCAGGAGCTCGAGACCAGCCTTGCTAACATGGTGAAACCCGTTTCTACTAAAAATACAAAAAAAAAAAAAAA
>NW_012108386.1:1174331-1189439 GCF_000951045.1 Mandrillus leucophaeus
GGGGGGAGGAAAAAAACCAGAAAAAAATCTGAATCTAAAAATGAACGCTGCCTTTCCTCAAAACTGGGGCAGCACTACAACTCATACAAAACCATAATATGACACTTAGGTCAAAGGAGCTGAGGACCTTGTTACTCACAGAGTTGTGCTTAAATCAACATTGTTCCATTACCTGCGAGCTCCTTAGAAATGTAGAATCTTAAGGCTGGGTGCAGTGGCTCATGCCTGTCATCCTGGCACTTTGGGAGGCCAAGGCAGGAGGATTGCTTGATGCCTAGAGTTAGAAATTAGTATGAGTAACATAGTGAGATCCCATCTCTACAAAAAATAATTTTAAAAATTAGCCAGGTGTGGGGATGTGTGCCTGTACTGTAGTCCCAGCTACTTGGGAGGCTGAAAGCAGGAGGATTTTTTGAGCCCAGGAGTTTGAGGCCACAGTAAGCTTTGATCGTGCCACTGCACTCTAGCCAGGATGAGAGTAACACATCATCTCCAAAAAAAATAAATACCTAAAAAGAAAAAGAAAAGAAATGCAAAATCTCAGAATCCACCCCAGACTTCCAGAATTATAATTGTGAACAAGATCCCCAGGTAATGCATGTGGATTTTAAAAACAGAAGGAGAGAGGTAACATCTTATTTCTATTTAACCACTTCAAGCCTTGTCACCTGTATCATGGGGTATGAACTGGGAGGATAAATTATATTTGCATTAAAATTGATTACATTACCAAAAAAGTTAATCTGAAACATGCATAAGAATGTACAAAGTAATTATTTTGCAGTAAATAGACACAAATAATGAAAAATTGAAATAAGTATTAATTGTCTAGTCATATTACTTATTTCTCTCCCTACTTGGTTTATGTCCTTAGAACTTTAAGCAACTTCAAAATGGCTATGATATCAGGTCTTATTTAATCATTCCCAGAAAACTCTTACCCATGCCAACTATAAAAATAAATCTTTAAGAACATAAATTTTGGGATTTTTTTTTTTTTTCCTGTTTGTGACCAAATTGGATTTGGCCTCGTACTTAGTAGAAAATAAACACTCTTTGGTTTAGTTGACAAAAGTTCTCGTCCTCACTTTCCAATAACTGGAAATTTTTATTCCAGTACTCCTTGGCTTTCTCTAGGATTTTGATCATAGCTGGTTCCTATTGCTCTTTGGTCCAGGCATTCATCAGAAGATTGCTTTGATTTTCCTTAGTCTTGATTGGAGTTGTAAGTATCATTAACATACTGAAAGTGATTAAAAATATTGCAGAACAGTGAAAATGAGAAAAGTGTGAGATGATTCACACAGTAGAGAAGATGAAATGTAGAGCAGCCGTTTGCAGTCAGGGATAATTTTGCCACCCTAGGGCATGATGGCAATGTCTGGAGATGCTTTTTGGTTGTTACGGCTGTGTTGGGGGTGCTCCTTGCATCTTGTGGGTGGAGGTCAGGGACGCTGCTAAACATCCTACAATGCACGGGACGGCCCCTACACAAAGGCCATCTGGCCCTAAAGGTCATAGTGCTGAAGTAGAGAAACCTTGCTAGAGAAAGGAAAAGCTCAACCCAATTCTGTTAGTGATCAGATAAGGGCAAAGAATTCAGTAGAAAGTCTTCTGGAATCAAACCTCTTGTGTCCTCAGGAGCAGGAAGAGGAGAAAGGAAATAAATAGATCGCAGACAGCAACCAAACCAGGCTTCAGGTTATGTTTTCCACATCTTCTCACTCCTGTCCTGCCCCAAAATACCTAAAGCACAGCTGGTCCTGGCCATTTTATATCCGAAGCAATGGAAGCCTAGTCTCAATCTAACTAAGCATATTTCTTCTTCTGCAAGTTCTAATGACAAGAGAAATTGTTCTAATTCCCTTAATTCCATGATGGATATGTTGACCTAAAAGGAAGAGGCTGAGGCACAAAAAATAATTCAAAGAGTTTACTTGAGCCAAAGTGAGAACAGCTGCCTGGAAGACTCAGACTCAAGGTGCCTTCAATATGAGCTCTGTCAGCCTCAGCTGCAAGCAGGTTTTCAAAGACAAAAGGGGACAAGGAGTGGGCTGACACAGAGTTGTTCGGCAGGAATTCTCATAGGCTTACAGAGATGACATTGATTAGTGATTGGCTCTCTGTTGTTGAACTACTGGGTACGCGTTACAGTGTCCAGTACGTGGCATCTGATGGCTATTTGGTCAGTTAGTCTAGAGCCCACATAGCATGTGGCTTCAAGAGGTAATGATTCAGCTCCAGAGGAGTGATGTGACTGCTGTTTGATTCCAGTACCTCACTGGGCCTCATAATTTAAAGGGGCTTACATTTTTCAGATAGAAGTTTCTTTCTTTCCCCCCCACCCCCCCAACAGATGCATGGCTTCACAATTGTAACCGCCAAATACGTTAATGGATTTAAGTCTAGGGATTGAGGATGACTCCAGGTTCTTTCTCCATCTGTTTCAGGTACCACAGCAGTTGAAGAGGAAGAAAGCAAGAGTGTCTTAGGAAGAGTCGGACTATTTCAGAACAGGAAACTCTGCTGCTCTAGTAATTTGTGGTACTTACTGTTTATTTTCATGTCATCAGATGAAGAGAAGTCACGCACAAACAAAATTAAAGAAAACAAATCAACACCTCCCCCATTATACTTCTTTAATGCCATTACACGTCAGCCACATCATTATAAAAAGCAATTTAAAGAGTTTCTGTAAAGTGATAAAAATCATTATAATCATCTCTGTTAAAATGGTAACCTCTTTTTATCTGCTAATTAAAGAGAGAAAGCCACAGAAGGAATGCAGTCCCCACCTTGATGTTTTTTGTTTTGTTTTGTTTTTTTGATTTATGGTTATTTTGGTGTGGAGCAGGAAGCTGACATATTTAATAGTCTAGGCAGATCCTTGATGGCAGGTGGGGGCATTAATAACTGTAAAATTATGGACTTTATATTCTTAGTAATGATTACATAATACTTCCAGCAATTTTCAGGGAGATAGATCAATAACGTGATAAAAGGAAAGAAGAAACAGGTCTTATGTAAATTGCAGAATTTGTTGCATCAGTTTACAAACTTGAATGAAGCTTGAGAAAAATTAAGTTGATAATTTTAAAGGGAAGAAGTGAGGGGCTTGTGGGAAGGGAGATTGCTTTAATGGGAAATATTATATTTGAAAGGATCTGGTATGGCACTATTTGTATGAGAACCAGAAACATTCTTGGACACTCTTGGCAAAAATGGTCATCTTCATGAGCTTTTCCGTATGTTTTCTCCCAATTTGTTATTCCAATCCTGGTTTCAACTGGGAGAAACCAACATATGTAAATATTAATCATTCTGAGCAACCAACTCCTGATGCAAAAAACCTGGCAACTATTAATAGAACAGATAATGAGCCACTTTTTATGAAATCTATGAGCAGACTGATTAATACGTTCTGCATGTTTATTGAGAGATGAAAGCAAAGGAGATAATAATTGCTTGATGGAAGTGATTACTTCAGTTTCATTAGATTATTGTTTTTTCCCTTGTGCAGTTAATATCCAGAAAAACTAAATGAAAATGTCGATATTCTTAGATAAAAAAATTTGGCTTGTTTTAAATGTTTTCTTTTTATTTTGAGACATTTTCCAGAGGTTTCTCTATTTTGTAAAGAGCCAATTCTTGGACTTATTGACCTATTTTGATGTTTGGGTCTGCTGTCTTTTCATTTTTTATGCTTTAACATTTGTTATTTACTTCTTCCCTATCACCTCAGGACTTTTTGTTTTTGTAAATTATTGTGTTGCATAGGTTATTTTGTTACTTTTAATAATGTTTACTTAAAATTATGTATTCACTTTGAATGTCCAAGAGTTTATCAGTCTTAGTTTCTTCTTCTTGCATATTAGTAGATTGTTTTTAATTTTACTTTTTACATTGGGAAATTTCATAATGGAAGTGGAGAGAATCATGACTTAAAATCCTATGTTCCCCTCACCTAGTTGCAATTGTCAATGTTTCGCCAATCTTCTTTCATGTATCCCAATTATTATTCTTTTTAGGATATGAACTCATTGTTATTGCAAACACTCCAGCTTCATAATTACTTTTATTGGTTCCTCAACCCAATGTTATTTGATAATTTATTAAATTTTCTCTTACTCAAGCTGTGTTTATTTTCACTAAGATATTTAATGTTTTAATGTGGGCAATGCACTTTTCCATTTTTTTTTTTTTTTTTTAAATTCCAGCCTATTTATTGTTTTCTTGTGTTGGCTAGGTTTTCTAACTGGTGATTGGCTAGTTCATGAGGGTGGTGCTATTCATTTTCTTCTTGGTATAATATTTTATAGTTTTAAAAATATTTCACATGTTTCATGGAATTTATTAAAATAGAGAAAATGTAAAGGAACAAAACTCTCTTAATTTTGGGTATAGTAATCATTAGCATTTCATGATATATCATTCCAGGGCATTTTCCTATATCTATTTGAAATCACACTTTGCATACACCTTTGTGTTCAGGTTTTTTTCTTTTAACTAATATTGCATCATGATCATGTTATCTCACTAGGATTGCACCTGTTAGGGTAATTGAGAAATTCCAAACTTCAAGTCTCTTAGGCATTGTCAGGCCTTCCTTACACAAATTCTTCCATGCTTCTATCTGTAAACAAAAAATAACATTCAACGCCCCCTCTCACCCAACCCCAACCAACCGAATGGATTCCTCCCCTAGGCCAAGGGCATTCTAAAGTAACCCTAAAAAACTAGCTCGGCCGTGATGGAAGGGGAGGTGAGACAGGCCTCGTTATACCCCCCCTTTCTTTGGAATCCAGGCACAACTGACCAGCATTCATGTTAAAACAGAGATCTTAAGACTAACAAAACAGACTCTTTGTAGCAATGAGATACCAAAGGCCAACCTGACTCTAGTATAGCATCACATGACAGATAGCAGGTCCTGAAAGAAATCAAAGCATTTTACCCCAAAATAGATTTCTTTGACATATTTTGAAATGGTCCTGCAAAGCTGTCTCTTGTGGGGAAAATCTACATTCTATAGAGAATTCTCTTCCCTTTCCGGGTCTTTTCCTAATCCAGGAAAGACTAAGAGTCTAGCACCTTCTTAAGTCCGGTAAGAGACATTTATCATGATTCTCTCTGAAGCCTGCTACCTGAAGGCTTCATCTACATAATAAGAATCTTGGTCTCTAAAACCCCTTATCTTAATCCAGACATACTTTCCTATTGATTCCAGGTCTTTGGATAATAACTTAACTCTTTCAACCAATTGCCAATCAGAAAATCTTTGAATCCACCTATGACCTGGAAGCCCCCCTGTTTCAAGTTGTCCCACCTTTCTGGAGCAAATCAATGTATACCTTCTTATATTGATATATGTCTTATGTCTCCATAAAACTGATAAAACCAAGCTATAGCCCAACTATTTTGGACACATGTTCTCAGGACTACATGAGAGAAAGCCTCAGGCCTTGGTCACTCATGTTTGGCTGAGAATAAACCTCTTTATATAATTTAAAGAGTTTGACACTGTAAATTAGGGCACATCCCTTACCCCCTGAGCATCTGGCTGTTGTCTCCATGACCTTGTTCTCTCAGCCTCTCCTTGAACTGCTCTGGTTTCTGCTTCTTTTTTCTTTAAAGGCCCCCAAATTCTTTCTGGCCCTTTTAATGATAGCGTTTCGTCTCTGTTCTATTGTTCCAAGTATATGCAATTTCTCTGATTCAGCTCATCCTCACAGAGCTCTCATCCTTTTTGGGAGTTCATGGATTCCAGTTAAGAATTCATACATAGCTTAAGAATTTCACATTTGTTCCTTCAACCTGGAACAAAGTTGAAATCATCATTTCCTTCTGTAAGCCTTGTTCCCCTCCTGTATTCTCCATCTCAGTTTGTGACCCTGTTATTCATCCAGTTCCCTATACAAAAAATATAAGCATGAGTCATGTCCTTAGGGACATTTTGTCATAAGGATATTTAGTTCTTTCTTATTGATTTGAAATAATATATAATTTATAATAGTGTTAATATGCTTTAAAAAAATACTTGACCAAACTCTTTTCTTTTTAATTGATAGCACGAAAATGTTTAATGCTAATGTAGTCATATGCATCAATCTTTAATGATTTCTGCATTGACTTTTTTAGGTTTAGAAAAATGTTTCTGGGGCAGAATGTCTTAAAATCCAGTTATATATTCAGTGTAAAACATAGTATTTTTAAAGCAGCCTTTCCAAACCCTCCACTAAAATACCTGTGAAGGCTAAGAACACAGATGCAAACTCTTTACCGCATCAGACTAAGGAGAGTTTGATGCCAGGTTGTGAGAACAAGCCTCCCAGATGGATGGTTTTCTCTACAAACCCACTCATAGCTCACACCTCTTGGCATTCCCAGGCTTCCTCCGGAAAGAACCTTGGGATATGGGCTTGACAATTTCTTCCCTATCTGATTCCTGATTTTGACACCTAGAGCCTGAATGCTCAGAAAATTGCATCCTCATCTTTGCTTGGCCAGAGAGGAGCCCTGGCTCACCTGCGACCTCCCCGGGCCCTGTCCCTTTGTGATTCCTTAGCACCTTTTTTGCAGTTCTGAATATGTCGAATCCTTAGTCATTTTTTGATCCCCACACCCCACAAGACTACATGCTTTGGGGGGCAAAGACTATTTCTTAATCATCTCTGCTTCTCTACTGCCCTAGCATGTTCCGTATTACGTAGGAAGTTCATAATAAATGTCTGTGGAGTGAAATTGATGCAGTTAAAATTAGATTAGTGTTTTGATAGTGTAGGAAATGTTGTCATACATTTCCACAGAAAAGGTTTAAAAGTACTTGTTATGATTCATAAATAGATGCTTTTAATATATCTTTATTATTTTCTTCAAAGTGTAAGTTTTCAGCAAATAAACACATTCATTCAGATTTATAAATAACAAAGAAAACACATCTGTACCTGGCTGTGCCACAGATTGCTTACTGCAATTTCCAAATTAATTTATTGTCTCCCTCAATAAACAAGCATCTCTTTCTATACTGCCAGTGTTTGTGAATGCCAAGACTGCTCATGCAATTTCTCAAGCCAGGCTCCTAGGAATCTTCTGAAATTCTGCCCTTCTCTTTCTCATTTCACATCAGCCCTGTCTTCATAATGCCATTTCATTGCTGAATTCTATTTTTCCCTTTAATTCTCATAGTTATTACCTTCTTGAAGATCTTTCTCATTTAGCTTATAGCAGTGCCCTACATGATTCTCATGCCCTTTGTTTCACCTCTGTGGCCTTTTATTCAATATCCATACTACAATAAAATGCATATATTACTAAATCAGTGCTCTGCTTAAAGCCAACTGCTGGTTTCCATCACATAAGTTCCACCTTCTGCAGTGACTTTTATGACACAGCCTTGACTACTTCTCTTTAAATATTGCCTGCCATCCCTGACCACTTCCCTCAAAGTTATATATTCTAAGAGCCCTCTAGTTGTTGAAGTCATCTGCACATTATCATGTCAACTAATCATGCCAACTGCTACACCTTCTCCTTAGCCTCCCTATCACTTACAGGGACTTTCCCAGCAGAAAGCTAATTATTCATTTCTGCATAGTACTGTGTAGAATTTGCATACTTCTATTATTTCATTTACTGTATTCTGTTATAATTATTTATCCATACCCGTGTCACTTGGGCTCTTCTTTAATATCTTCGCATGGAAGGTGAGAACCTTATTGGTCTTTAAACCTATTGAATCTCAAAAAGCAATTGATAAGCAACAAACTCAGAACAGGGATTAGTTGAGTCAATGACCTACGGTTTTAAAGATAGGAAGACCTTCTTTAGATAAACATTTAGATTACTGCCTCTCTAATTTTTCTCTGATCTTAGATGATAACTAGGAATAGATGCAGCATTTTGCTCTGCATCTCTTGGTCCAACATGTGTTTCTGTTCATGTATTGCATAAGACAATAACAAAGATACATTAATAAAAATTATGTAAAACAATTGTGTGGATAAGAAAAATGTTTCATATTTTTTCCTTGTTCTCACTGAACCCTCTCAAATAGTTCTATTGTAAGACATTCTACCTGAATTCAGGCGCTGTTGCTACTGTTGAAATAACAAAATAATCAATTTCAATTGTATGAGGTTTTCTGTTTTTACTTATTTTATGGATAGCATAAACCTGACCTGTTATTTCTTCACCTGGTGAGAAGAGGAAAGAGAACATTTTTTTTTCAGGTTTATAACCACTGTAAAATTGGAAAGTATTGACGGTTCATGGTTTATTAGTATTACAGAGTGATTTCATGAATCATTAAAATAGACAGGTTTAGGAATTACTATTAAGAAAGATAATCACAACTGGAAGAAACTTTTTGTACAATTGTTTTTAAATGATTTACCTGTCACTATATGTTAGCGAGAGCTATTTTGTTGTTAGAATCATGACACTGATAAAGATAAAGCCTTCAGCCTGTGTACCAAAGATAACATAAAAGACAGTCAAGATTCCATTACTTGAAGAAATCCTAACTCAGACAGCTACTACTTCAAGCAACGGTGAGGAAAGCCAGTTTTATGAGAGTCTTCCTGCTTAGAGGTCAAATTCAATTGAAGAAATATGAACTTAAAAAAAGAACTGTTTAATAGTCCTTCACAGTGACAGGGAATGTATACTTCCCATGTTAGTGGAACCCTTAGTGAACAAATGCAGTTTGCATGATACGGGATCCAGGACTGGATAACAAAGGGGCAAGCCAGTTTCGAGACAGAAAGTGTGACTAGGTCCTGTCGCCTACCACTCACTCATTCAAATGACTGGCCAGCTTCCTTCACATGAGGAAAATCTTCATCAATGTTGGAAATTAAGAATAGGTATCTTATTTCAAGAAAGTGAAATAATTTCTGCTACATTTACCATCAATGAGTCGAACTGAAGTCAGCGAGCTGGGGAGCTAGCCCCTGCTATGAGAAAAGAATAAGCCTAAGGCAGTCCCTGGAAGGCCCTTACAGGGCACTGAGGGTGCTGGAGGCTGAATCTCTGGCTCTCTCCTGTGTGTGGCTGGCAGGATTCAGACTCCAGGAGCTCCAGTACAAATAGTGCCATGAAGCACACCAGTGTGGAATCTTTATCTGTACCATACTCAAGCTGCTATGGAGAGAAAATCTCCAGAAAAATGCCCCCAAAGTGCCTTCAGACATCTGAATAGAAATGTTAACCTGCCTTCATTTACTTGCCTATATTTCTCTCACTCAGACCAAGAAGAAACCACATAAGCACTATGAAAATCTGAACAGGATTTATTCATATTTTCTTCTCAGGACATGTTTATAGTTCTACTACATGTGAGCCCTAACTGGACAAGTATAAATCTATATTTTTGACAACAGATTAAAGGAAAGCGGGGACTTGAAGTGTAACTAATTCAAAATATTTTTTCTGAAAGATTTTTTTTTGAAAACTCAGAGTCCTTGATAGCCTTGAATTACTAAAGGGAAAGGAGAAAATGTTGAAAATACAAAATTCTTGTCCTCAACAAGATGTAAAAGAAAACAGAATCTCTCTAACTTTGTTTCTTAGTACCTATTCAATGAGCGAACACTTTGAGAATCTTACTAAAATTAAGGATGTTCAACCAGAAAAATACAGATGCCAATATATACACACAGAAATGTTTTTGCATGGAGAAATAGTTTTTCATTTTGAGGAGTTTTACAGCCTCCCTAAAACCAGTCTATTGATGCTATGTTATCTCTGTATTAATCTGGGTCATCCGGAGGAGCAGAACCAATAGGATGTATCTGTATTTATAACTATTTATATCTCTAGCTCTAGCCTATCCATATCCATATCTATAGTTATACATGTACCACCTCTCTCTCTATCTGTATCTATGTATGATTTATTACAAGGAATCAGCTTATTATTATATGATTACAGAGGTGGAGGAGTCTTACAATCTGCAAGCAGCAAGCTAGATACCCAAGAAAAACTGTGGTTTAGTTGGCTCTGAGTTCAAAAGCAGGGGATGAATGTCCCACCCAGCTCAAAGACAGACAGGCAGAGAAGCAAATTCTCCCTCACTCCTTTTGTTCTATTGACCCTCAAGGGATTGAATGAGGCCGATCCGCATTGGGGAGGGCAAGGTGCTTTACTCACTTCATCAAAGTAAATTTTAATCCCATCCAGAAACACCTTCACAGACACACCCAGAAATAAGTTTAACCAAATATATGGGCATCCCATGGTTCAGTCAAGTTGACACATAAAGCTAACCATCACAACCTCTCTGATCTAGAGAAAGACTTTCTGAAAATAGGACGATCTGAGATAAACTAATACTGATCTGAACACTCAAAGTTATGGAGAGGGGTGGTCAGAGCATAGGCTTTCGAGTTGAGTAGATTGGTTTCAAAACCCTGGTTCAAATTTCTTGACTCAGGTTGTGTGATTCTGGGTAAATGCCACCTAGTCCAGCGCCTGGATTTGGTTAGGAGCACCCAAAAAATGAGGGATGTGATTGTTGTAGTCACAGAGTTTAAGAATATGATTCTTGAATTTAAAGTTGCAATGGAAGCAGTGAGCACTGTGCACTGAAAAAATTATAGATAAATTTAAAGTCTCCTAAAAAATACAAAAAGCATCAGATTATGCATAAAGGAACAGAAAACAGTGTCTCGGCTCTCAGAAACACCAGTGGGAGGCATTGGAGGGGCAGCCACACATCTCTGAGGGAAAAACCGTGAGCAAAGCAAGAGCCAGAAACTTTTTGTTTGTGGAGAAAACTACGACAGTATTTTCGGATGCTAAGGAGTACTGAATACAAAACAGCCCCTCTAATCAAGCCCTTGAGCATTTTCCCCAGAACAATAAAAATGAGTCAATGTACAATAAAGAAAAGAGGAAATTATGAGCAGAAAAGAGGAGCCAAGATCACTGAAATCACTGAAAATTTAAAACATCAAATAATCTAAATGGAGCCACAGGACTGATTACAAAAAGTTTTTGTTTGAAAGAAAAATCTATAAAGTTAAAAAATTTGATGTATAAGCCCAATTAAATGTTTAAAAATTGGGAAACTGGAAGGCAGAAAGTCTAATAACTCATGTTTAAAAATATTTTAAAACAACTGAGGCACTGGGTAGGTAAGTTCTAGAAGCATTCGAAATCTGTTATTTAAGTTATGCCAAAAAATTACACCAACCAGGGGAGCCTATATGGGTCCACAGATATAAAAATAAGTGCTCATAGCCAAACTTCTCTTGTAACTGATGTTGGTATACTGTTCTCTCTCTCTCTCTCTTTTTTTTTTTTTTTTTGAGACGGAGTCTCGCTCTGTCGCCCAGGCTGTAGTGCAGTGGCGCTATCTGGGCTCACCACAATTTCCGCCTCCCGGATTCACACTATTCTCCTGCCTCAGCCTCCCGAGTAGCTGGGACTGCAGGAGCCCGCCACCAGGCCTGGCTAATTTTTTTTTTTTTGGTATTGTTAGTAGAGAAAAGGTTTCACCGTGTTAGCCAGGATGGTCTTGATCCCTGACCTCGTGATCCGCCCGCCTCGGCCTTATACTCGGCCTTATACTCTGTAATCCCAAAGTGCTGGGATTACAGGCGTGAGCCACCGCGCCCGGCCTTATACTCTTTTCCTTTAAGTAGTTGAACATTTTTCTTTCAGGAAGAACCGAAGCCTGATATATTGTTTGGATTATTCATACCAAAAAATATTTGTCTGTCACCTTAACCTGATAACACCATCTTGGGTGGGGGAACTCCAGGTTTACATCACTTTCTCGTCTACTGTAAGGAATATTACCTACTGTCTTTCAGCGTTCAGACTTGGGAAGGCGAACTGTTAGGTAAGCCTGGCTTTGCACATTTTTCATCCATCTGTTTTCTCCACACAATATTCCAGTAAGAGGAATTGTGAAAAGGATATAAACAGAATTGCAGAGACAGAGATCTAGCTAATAACTTGGATGTGTCTTTTCAGAGTTGGGGCAGCCTCCTTCTGCCCGCCCTCCTGCTGGACTCCCCTGCTGGAGTCTTGCTGGACGAGCCGCACGGTAGGCTCTGGGAGCTAAACTTCCTCAACCGCACGCTGTCCTTTCTCTCTTCCAAGGGGCTTTTCTTTCCTGCATTGGAGAATTTCTGTATATCTAACAATCAAATTTGCTTAGTGTTCTGCTGTGCCCCTTCGAGGCTCCTTCTAGCCTGATCCCCAGCGCACCATCTGCTGGCATCTCCCCAGCTCCCACTGGCACCCCTGAGGACACCTTCCAAATAGATTGTTAGTTCCTTCCTCTTTACCTTGGGCCAAGCTAACTAGCAAATAATTTTATAGAGATGTTGTTTGTTCTCATTGGCAACTTACAATTCAGGTTATCATACAAGTTATTAAAACAACTGTGGTAATCATCTTTAATCCATCAAACTAGCAAGCCATTTTTTTTTTCCTTGAATTATTGAAACCATAGTAGGGAATAATTAAACTAAAAGGAAACCATTATATGCATGCCCAGTAACAGTGCAATTTATTTCAGTTTTACTAGAAAACAAGTTGGCAAGAGATTTAAATATATTTCAAACATTTTATTCCATAATTTTATGTCCTAGAAAGAATTCTAATAAGTAAAATCAAGAAAAAAGCTTGACGCACAAAAATGTCTATTTTAGCATTATCAGTGGACATACATGGGGGGCAACTGTTAGATGTTCAACAAATGGGAATTAAGTAAATTCTAGTTGATGAGAAAAGTATTGCATTTAAAATGCTTACAAGGAATTTATAATAACATGGAGAGATTCTTATTTATATTAACTAAAAATAACAAAACCAATTGCATATATGCATATATGCTAAGTATAGAGTTCAGCTATTTTAACAGTGTAGAAAAATATTTAAAAGAAATATTTCAAATTATTGGAAATGATTGATTTTGAGCAATAGCAATTTAGTGGGTTTTTTCTTACCATTTTTATTTGTATGGTTCAGATTTTAAATTGAAGAAAATACATTCATTTTGTAGTGAAAAAAATTAAACAGAAAATGGATAATTTATGCATAATTAGACAAGACAGAAATAGTACTTTCAAACAAAATCTAATTCCATATTCTGGTTTTCCTGGATCTTTGAATTTTTATTTGACCAAAAGCCTTTTCCTCATGTGTTTTGCTTCAGAAGTATAACATTTGGCAAGGAGGAAAAAGACTAAATGCATGCCTGGATCCTTTGTCTTTGAATTTATTATTTTAACCTACACTACTAATCCAGAAAAACTGATGTGACGTTTCTGTGTGAAATCAACAGTAAAACTGTTAATATGTAAGAATAAAAGGTTCTTGAAGTTCTGAATGCCAGAGGGTACAATACTCACAGACTAATAATGTAGTGAAAGTTGTATGGTGCAATTTAACCTGGCAATTTCTTTTTCTGCCCACAGAGAATAGAAGAAATAGTTTAATAATGATAAACCATATAAAGCATCAAGATCTGTGAAAAGCAATTGGTAAAGCCATAAGGAGAGAAACTCATCTTTGTTACGATTGATTGGCATCCTTACTCGTATGCTGTTGGCCAACTCTTCCACCTCCCCTGCTTTAGAGGGAATATTACTCTGCTAACAGGAAAGTCTTTTGACATTTAAACTCATTCTTTCATAGTTTTGGCAATAGAAGATGGTAGATTGAGACTGAAGTCCGTAAAGCTAACAGTTTGTCACAGATCAACAGTTCTGGGCAATCTGATATCATTACTAAAATTCATACAAAAAATTCAGAAATTGTATGTGCAAACCATTTTCTCCAGCCAGCTGGCTTAAGCAAGTAGAAACAGGGTGAGTTTGATGGGGCTGAACTCTGTGGTTTGGCTGTTAGTCTGTCTGGTGCTGTAGGAAGGCTCCGCTGTCCCTCAGCTTTGCTTCCCTCCTGCTCCTGTCCCCCAGAAACACCAACATGCCAGCTGGTATTGCTTTCGCATGCAAAGGTAGATTGTTACCCTCCCTCTTGGTCCCATTGTTCACTAATGTCAGTCACAGGCCTGAGAATCCGTGGATCTGTTCCAGGACATTGTATTGCAGTGCATGGAGCTTTGTGAGGCCACATCTTGTCACTGCCCATTTCCCAATCACCGTGTTCCTCGTGCCCTCTCACCATTGCCAGTATGCCTCTACCATCACACACCTCTGCCGCTGCTGTGCGAAGCCTCTGCTGTCTCTGCATAAGGCCTCAGTAGGTTCAGATTTACCCAAATGCCAACGTTGTCACTGTATTTTTGGAACTTTCAATGCACTTGAAGCCATGCTGTGCTCTGTGTTGAACTGGGAAAGTCTCTTGCCTTTGTGGTATGCTTAATTTGAGGGTTAACGAAGGGCTATTGACTTGAACCCTGATGCCTTACATAGTTTAAAGTGAAAATAGCCATTTACATTTGAATTTACATCTCCCCTTTTCACTGGGAGTCAGATAGGAGTCCCTGATGTGTGAGGTTGGGTCAATTATTGTGAGGGATTCTATTCGAACTTAAAATTGCTTTTCTTTATCACCTGCTATGGCTTTATTTGTATGTGTTTCTGACCAACTCCTTCTCTTTCTAGAAGTAATTTTGCCCTGGAGATCTCCTTGTGTAAATAGCCTTTGACTAGATCTACCTCACTTGTATTGTGTGTGGGAGCTTAGTTTTAATTCACACCAATAACCTTAACATAGCATTAGACCAAAACTCAGCTTTGAATGCTGCATGCATTGACCTAACAGAGATATATATACATAGATATATTTTAGATTGATATATTTTTCATAAATCAGAAATACAAGTAAAAATGCAGACACAAGTAAAAAAGCTTATTTTAAAATGTATGTATACATAGAACAAAAAATCACATTGTACCCTGCAAATAGACATAATTTGTAATTTGTCAATTACAAATAAATAATTACATGGAAATTATTTACATATTATATATATATATATATTCCAATAGGCATATATATTTTGTCACCCCCCAAAAAGGTTATAGACACGTGTTATTTACAAGCAGAAAATGCATGGTGGCATACATGTGAAAATGGCAAGAATGGTTGCTTTTGGAAGAGGGACCAGGGCTGGGGACTCTTGTGGGA
>NW_012108386.1:1190695-1192900 GCF_000951045.1 Mandrillus leucophaeus
AGATTAGAGAGCAGAACAAAGGTTTTAGCAATAGGGTGTAGTGGGGGCGGGTACACATCTATCTTTGTGTCCTTTCAGTGTATCTTCAAAGTCCACCTCTCATGGCATCAATCTCTTCTGCCTCCCTCTTCTGCTTTTCAGGACTCCTGTGATTACATTGGCTTCACTCAGATGATCCAGGGTAATCTGCCAATATGTATAGTTGTTGATATGGTTTGACTGTGTCCCCACCTCAATCTCATCTTGAATTGTAGCTCCCATAATTCCCATGTGTTGTGGAAGGGACCCAGTGGGAGATAATTGAATCACGATGGTGGTTTCCCGAATACTGTTTTCGTAGTAGTGAACCATACCCAGCCTAATCTCCCAATTTTAAAGTTAACTGATTAGCAAACTGCATTCTATCTGCAACCTTATTTCCCTTTGACATGTAATGAGCATATTTGCAAGTTCCATTATGATGTGGATGTTTGTGAGAGGAGGGGCATTATTCTGACAAGCACAGACTTCCTTTTTTTTTTTTTTTTAAATATTTGACCTCTCACTTTTCATTTTTCATCCCACCGTGACTCTCTATGTCTGACTATTGTGCAGACAAAGTTAGTGTCAGACAGGAGGCTGGGCAGCGCTCTCAGCTGTATAGCAGATGCTCTTGGAGGGTTCCACCCTGCCTGTTGACTTCCTCCTCTAACATCTCCTTATATCTCTTACGAAAACTCAAAGACTGCAAAATCCCCCCAACAAGAATTAGGAAGAGGCCTGAGCTGGTCTGCTTCACCTTGTGTGAGACACGTGGAGGACTGTGAGTGCCCCCGCCCCACTCCCCTCTTAGACTCTGTGAGGCTGCTGGCTGCTGCTGCTGAGGTGGCTCCCTGGCCACGGTCACAGCCACAGGCTCAGTCACAGCCACAGCCACAGGCACGCTGCCTGTGACCCATTTCCTGGGTGGATTGACTCCATTCTGAACACCTTCCAGGTGTCCCTCTTCTTTGCATCCACATCCAGAGTACAGAGTTTGTGAAAATTTATTGTTAGAAAGAGATTAAATAAGAATATACGTTTGAGTGTGTTGTGTTTGCATGAAGACATGCTGGAAGAATTTTAAAAAGTAATTCTTTGGGGCTGCAGGAGAAAAAATGAGGACTGAAAGGAAGACAGGCTGCTCAATATATAACTATGTATATAATGTATACCTTTTTTTGAGTTACATATCCCACTGAAAAAGTTGAGTACAAGATTTAAGGTAGATGAAGTAGACAGATTCCTAGAAAATATAATTTGAAAAGCTGACTCAAGAATGTATAAAATCTGAATGGTCAATAAACATCAAAAATATTGGATCACTATTTAAAAATGAAGAAGAATCAAAAGCTCAGGATGGTTTAGCAGAGAGTTCTACCAAAATTTCCGGGAACAAATAATTTTGATATCTTACAAATTTCCAGATATTGGAAAAAGAGAGAATATATCAGAATTCATTCTAAGACTCAGTCTTAATCTTTATATCAAAACTAGAAAAGTCATACAAAAGAGTATTGGAAACTAATTTTATTAATAAACATAAATGAAAAATTATATAACAAAATATTCACATTAGAAACAAAATATCTAAAATAAATGAACAAAATATATGACCAAGTTGTATATCATTCTAGAAATGCAAGAATGATTTAATGTCAGAAAATTAATTAAATAATCACATTAACAAATTCACGGAGAAAAATAATTTGATTTTATAAATGAATGTACACAGTATTTGGTAAAATTCAAAATGTGTGCATTAGAGAAAAAGAACTCTTTGTAGACTAGAAAAGGAAGGAAATCTCTTTATTAAAAATATTCTAAAAACTCAAGGAAACATTATTTTGTGAAACCTTGGAGGTATTTCCTTTAATGAGGCAATAATGTTCACTATCACCAGTACTATTTTATTAAAAGTTCTGGTCATGTATAAGATTAAACAATGGTATAAGCCTGGAAAATGGAGATATTAAAGTCTCATTATTATTATATAGAAAGTTTGTTATTAAAAAACAGACAAATCATTAACATTAATAAGAGTTTTATAATTTGGTTTGATGTAAAATCCATATTCAAAAATCAATAGTATTAATATATGTCAGCAATGTAGAAATTTATATAGTTAGGCATTTATTATAGCTGCCATTTATAATAATAGCAACAATAACAACAGAAATGATATTT
>NW_012108386.1:1196150-1197016 GCF_000951045.1 Mandrillus leucophaeus
ATACATGTGAAAATGGCAAGAATGGTTGCTTTTGGAAGAGGGACCAGGGCTGGGGACTCTTGTGGGAGTGAGATCTTACTTTCTACTGTACATATTCCATGTGTGAAAAACTGTTCACCTGAGGTGGGTGTCATTTTTATTATGATTAAATTTCAAAAAGTGTTTTACTGAGTCCCTGATCTGTGCAAGGAGAAAATGCACAAGAGCTGTTAGAACTCCAGAGCCCCCTAAATGTTTGCATGCAGAATTATGACTCATCGTGTTTGACAAACACTGTTGTCCCTCAGCAGGCTCTGGGATGGGCTTTAAGATCTCTGCATACACCAAAATCCACACCTACTCAAGTCCTACAGCTGGCCCTGCAGATCCTCTACATAAAAAGGCAGCCCTCTGTATATTTGGGTTTTGCATCTTGCGAATACTGTATTTTCAGTCCATGTTTGGTTGAAAAAAACAATCCACAATATAAGTGGACCTGCGCAGTTCAAACCTATGTTGTTCAAGGGACAACTGTAATGATAAGAAATTAAAATAAAATATATCAACTTCGCATCCGTTTCCTATTGCTACTGTAAAAAACTACCACAAATTTAGTGACTTAAAACTACACAAATTTATTATGCTAAGGTACTTTAGGGTAGAAGTCCAGCGCAGGTCTTACTGGACTAACATAACAATGCTGGCAGGCCTGTGTTTCTTTCTGGACGCCCCAGGGGGATTCTATTTCCTTGCCTCTTCCACTTTCTGGAGGCTGCTCATATTCCTTGGCTTGTGTTGTTATGCCCAGACCGTTTATTCCCCGAAGAAGACCACCAGAGTCCAGAGTCAAAGCTAAGCAGCAAGGATCTTTATTACAGGTTCGAACC
>NW_012108386.1:1200371-1202041 GCF_000951045.1 Mandrillus leucophaeus
ATACATATATGGTTACATCTGATATATCTCAAGGTGGCACTGAAGTTCACTAAGGAAAGAATGAACTAATCAATAAATGCGGCTGGCACAATTATTTGTCCTATAGAGGGAAATGAAGTGGGATCCCTGCATCACATCATATATAAATATCGTTCTCTGATTTGTTAAAATCTGATGTGTGAACTTTGGAAGCAAATAGAAGAACAGTGACAGGCAGAATTCCACCTTGGCCTGTATATCCCCTCTGTGAGTGTGGGTGGGACTTTGTGAATACCATGGGATTCTGCTCTGATGAGGAGGCTGCTTACGTGGCACAGGACAAGCGTTTTTGCAAGTTCATGTGAATTCCCTAATTGGTTGACTTGAGTTAACCAAAAGCAAGATTTTTCCAAGTAGGCTTCACCTAATCAGGTAAGCCCTTCAAAAAAAAAAAAAGGTCCAGGTCTTTCCTGAATGGAAAGGTTTGAATCATAGAGACCTCAAAGAAAGGGAAGAGTCAAGGTTTGAACTGTCTGCAGCCCTGCCTCTAGGAGCTGAAAGTGTAAGTCTTACTGTAGTAGGACAAGCCTTCTTTTATCTGCAGCTTGTCCTGCTATAGTAGGACTTATGCTTCTCTTTCCTTTTCTGAGTATAAAACAATATGAGAGGGTCTCTCTCTTCCCTCAAGAGTAGAAATTAATACAGGAAACTATCATGAACCCTAAGAAGAAAGGGGACCTCAAAATGATTACTGCTAAATAAAAAAATATGAAATTAATATTAAATCAAAACTATGTTTCTCTTCTGGATAACATACTTTTCCCTATTCCTTCTGCTTAGTATAACCAAAAATCCTGGACATTTTATATAAACAAACATGAGAAAACCTTGAAAGGTGGAGAGAGATGTGAACCCAGAGAATCTGACACAGGTCTCAGTTAATTTAGAAGGTTTATTTTGCCAAGGTTGAGGACATGCCCATAATGCAGCCTCAGGAAGTCCTGACAACATGTGCCCAAGGTGGTCAGGGCACAGCCTGACTTTATATGTTTTAGGGAGACATGAGACATCAATCAACATACGTAAGAAGTACATTGGTTTGATCTGGAAAGGCGGGATATCTTGAAGCAAGGGCAGGAAGACTTGAAGTGGGGAGGGAGCTTCCAGGTCACAGATAGATGAGACACAAATGGTTGCATTCTTTTGAGTTTCTGATTAGCCTTTCCAAAGGAGGCAATCAGATATGCATCCATCTCTGTGAGCAGAGGGGTGACTTTGAATAGAATGAGAGGCAGATTTGCTCTAAGCAGTTTCCAGGTTGAGTTTTCCTTAGTGATTTGGGGGGCCCAATATATTTTCCTTTCACATTTCCCTCTCTTTCTGTAAACTTTTTTGGAGAAAGCATTTTACAAGAAAATTTATCTCTAATCTCAGGTTTCATCTGATCTCTCATGGCTCGGATAGTTTATTCCTAGAGGGGTAGGACCTGAAAGCTCATTTTTAGCAGGTTGTGAAGTCTCACGTCCTGTGAAGAGAAAATAAGGGAGAGAAAGGGAGAAAAAACAACAACAAACTAAAGAACCATCTTGGAAAAATTGATATAGGCCACATTACTCTGAAGTTCATACATTAGTAGGCGGATATGAAAGGGGCTTATGTATATAAACAGGTTCTTGTTATTTTCTTCTGAA
>NW_012108386.1:1202532-1224685 GCF_000951045.1 Mandrillus leucophaeus
ATAAACCTGGGGCTTCTGAGCCTGTCAGAGAGTGACATTCTTTACTTATCATATGTTAGAAACCCTGTACAGGGACTGTGTACACAAAAAATGAGGCCAATTTTTCCAAGGGCTTCATTGGCTCCATAAGTCAAGTTTGATTCCTTAAAGGAAAGCACACCATTCCAGTCAAAGCCTTGGTAAAATAACCAGCTTTTCCAGTTGTGTACTGTTACAAATGAAAACAGAATTTTATTGCACTTGTGCAATAACTGTATTGCCATAAGTTAAGAATACTCACAAATATTTCCATATTCTGGAAAAATCAGGTAGAGAGCAACAAATAGGTTCCTAATTTTGTTCATAGGAGTATACTAAATTGTTAAAAGTTGTCAATAGATTAAAAGAAAAGTTTTAAGGCTCTGAAAAAATGAAACAAAGGATCAGCAAACATGTTAAGCAAAAAGTAAAAAAGATTGTATGCATATGTTCATTGCAGCACTATTCACAATAGCAAAGATATGGAATCAACCTAAATGCACATCAGTGGTAGACTGGGATAAAGAAAATGTGGTAAATCTACACCATGGAATACTACGCTGCTATAAAAAAGAATGAAATCATATCCTTTGCAGGACCATGGATGGAGCTGGTGGCCCTTATCCTAAATGAACTAACACAGGAACTAAAAAGCAAATACCACATGTTCTGACCTCTAAGTGGGAGCTAAACATTGAGTACATATGGACACAAAGAAGGGAACAGCAGACACCAGGGCCTGCTTGAGAGTGGAGGGAGGGAGGAGGAGGAGGATCAAAAAACTGCCTTATTGGGTGCTATGCTTATTACCTGGGTGGTGAAATAGCCTGTACACCAAACTCCTGTTTACACGACATGCAATTTACCTATATAACAAACCTGCATGTGTACCCCTGAACCTAAAATAAAAGTTAAAAAAAGGAAACTCTCACAACTCAGCAGGAATAAAGCAAGCAGTTATTCAAGTGAAAAATGGGCAAGAAGTCAGAAGAGGGATTTGGCTGAAGATGTTATGAAGACTTACAGATGGGAAAATAAGCTTATAAAAAGAGGTTTAACACCATTAGGGAAATGCAAATTAAAACCACAAAGATCTCCTCCTTGTATTGTTTCCCTACAACTGAATTTGGATCTAGTTATCTCAAAATGCAATACCTTCTAACACTTATAGTTAAATCCTCAGTGAATCTTCTGGGCCTTTGCTTGCTGCAAAGAGAATTGCATCCTAGGAGGAGCTGCTAGCTCTGTTCTGCACCTAGGTGAGCCTCCACCAGGCAGGTGCTGGCTTTCACCACCCCCATTGAGCTAGATGAACTCACCACCAGTCTAGAGAGGGGACCTGGGCATGAATGCTAGAGTGTCACCTGAAGGTGGGTCATTTTCATGAACGAATGCTTCTCATAGTTTGTGTGCCTTTAGTCAATATCCAGTGTTGAAATTCATGTTTTTGACAGTTAAGTGTACCACTTCATTGTAACATTTTGGGGAAGAATATTTGTGAAATTTCAACTCCATCATGCTGGAAGTAAGAACTGTGAAGAAAAATTTTATATCAAGGCACATTTTTTGAAACATTTGAAAGTGAACAGCAAGACTTACCATGAAAATGAGTCAGAAAATATACTATGTGTCATTATTTAACTTATAACTTGAGGAAATAATCTAGCCAAAAGAGAGACATCAAAGAGATATTGAAGATTACAACTCAGGAACAGAAAAGTCATAAAATAGACATGGAGATCTTTCCTGAGTTGAAAATTCAGGTTTATAGTTGCATTATGTCCCATCTTCAGAGGTTTGTTGTTGTTTTTGTTGCTTATGGACCAACCTCGCTCTTCAATATTTCTTTATACAGTTTTTATTCCTGTCTTTATTTTACTCCTTGCCCAGGTCCTGGCATTCTATTTTTCCTATCATAACCATCATTGGTCAGTTCTAAAGTTCTCTCTTGGCCATTTAATATAGCAAATGGTGTTCCTTTTTAAGGTTCTAAAAATGACAAAATTATTTGCATAGTTGGCAGCTTGTGCAAAGGGGCTTCATTTTATAAAGATATTAAATTTTAGTCTGCAGAAACAGAATTACATAAAAACATAAAAGCCATTTTTACTTCTAATTAAATTGAATATTTTTCTCTGTCTTTTAAGTGTTTATATTAAATCACCTGAGTCACTTTTTAAAAGTAGGGCGTTATCTTCTTAAAGCTTTTGTTACATGATTTTCCCTCTAAGCTGTATGAATGTTCCTCTGTTAACAGTGTTGTAATCTAGAGCTTACGTTGTGATTTCTGCAAGATTTTGCAAGAAAATTTCTTAAAGATTTTGCAAGAAAAAAATAATTGCTAGGAAATATATGAAAATGTTTGCCATTTAAAAATTCCCATCTGGCTGCAGCCTATACATCTGTTTTCCCATTCCTCTTTTTAAAACCTTCCTATAAAAGCTGGAAAAAGATGACAATTCATAACATAAATAAAAGTTACAAAATATTTCAAGGATCTGAGAGGAATTTACAGTATTTACAAAGCATATAGAGTCAAGTTTGAAGACGCACTTGGCTGCTGATCTGGAATGACTTCAAGAATGTTGTCTTTTCCGGCCAGGTGCAGTGGCTCACGCCTGTAATCCCAGCACTGAGGGGGCAGATCACGAGGTTGAGATTGAGACCATCCTGGCCAACATGGTGAAACCCTGTCTCTACTAAAAATACAAAAATTAGCTGGGCGTGGTGGCCCATGCCTATAGTCCCAGCTACTTATGAGGCTGAGGCAGGAGAATCACTTGAACCCAGGAGGTGGAGGTTGCAGTGAGCTGAGATTGTGCTATTACACTCCAGCCTGGCAACAGAGCAAGACTCTGTCTCAAGAAAAAAAAAAAGAAAGAAAGAAAGAGAGAGAGGAAGGAAGGAAGGAAGGAAGGAAGGAAGGAAGGACCAAAAGAATATACAAAGGAAATAGGAAAGTCTTGAAAACTATGTACATGAAGTATGAGATTAAAGGTTAATACATGTGCCCGGATTCCCCAGGGCCACACCCCTGTTTGAGGACTCTCCACGAAGACTCACGGGACTCAGCATGCAGTTGTGCTATGGCCAAGATTTACTACAGAGGAGAATGCAGACAGAGTCAGCCAAGGGGGAAGCTGCATGGGGAAGAAGGCGAGAAGAAACCACGTGCAAGCTTTTAAGGGCCCTTTCACAGTGGAGTCACACCGGACAAGCTTGATTCTGACCAGCATGTAAACATGACAGCACATGTGAAATGTTTGCCTGAGAAACCTACTCAGCATCCATGGTTTTTATCGTGTGCTGGACATAAAGGCCCCCTCTGCCCAGTATGTACCAAAATTCCAGATTCCCAGAAAAAAAGCAGGTGTCTTACATAAACCACATTGCTTGTACACACAGTTTAAGCAGAGTGAGACACTCTCATCAATCAGGGAGTGGTGAAAACACTCCCCAAATACAAGTTCCCAGATGCCAGCCAAGGGCCTACTTGCAAGCAGGCCTTTCTAACAGTAGCAGTCTCGGGCCTGCCATGTTAACTGTTCTTTGCACAATACTCACTTTATATTTTAAAATAATCCTACAAGTTGATTTAAAAGAGGTCAACTCTTTAGTAGAAGAATGGATAAAATGTGTGGATAGGCAATTAATAAATTTAAAAAATGCCAATGTCCAGTAAAAATATGAAAATAGTTCTATCTTACCAGAAATAAGAGGCATGCAAACAAATCAAGTTTTTCAAGTTAGATGTATTTTTGGTTGACATGGCATTGTTGATGTTCTAAATAGTGCTGAGAAATGTGTACTTTCACAGACCACTCCTAGGCATATAATTCAGCAACATTTTCCTAAATGTCTTTCTCTCTCTCCCTCATTCTTCTTCTCTCTCATGATGGATGGATGGTAACTTTTCTTCTCTTTGAAAAATGAAATTTATTTTAAATTATCCTAAGCAAGTAGATATGCTGAAAAAATCCTAGATTAAGGATATTCACTGCAACGTTATGAATAATGTTGAAATTAGATATACCCTAAATAACGTGTATTAAGGAAATACATATTATAGTATATCTGTTCAACTGAATAATATATAGCCATTAAAGAATAATATCTCCATGAGAAAAAATTATCAAAAATTAAAAGATTGTAGCAATGGTACCACAATGTATGATCAGAATAAGAGATCAAGAGTTTACCATTAGAACGTCATTAATACAACAACAATGAAAAAGGGTCATTCCTAATTAGTTTGGACAAAATGAACTAAATCATAATGGAGCTTTGCCAAAAATTTTTTATTTCTTTTTTATTGTAGAAAAATATACATTACATAGAATTTACCATTTTAATTATTTATTGGTGTGCATTAAGTGGCATTAAGTACATTCATGATGTTGCTCAACCACTATCCTGTTCTAGAACGACTTAATCATCCTGAACAGAAGCACTTTACCCATTAAACAATAATTCCTCATTCCCTCCTACTCCTGGAGTCCCCAGGTAACCTCCATTTTGTTTTCTGTGTTTATAAATTTGCATATTCTAGGTACCTTATATAAATGGAATCACACAATATTTGTCCTATTGCATCTGGTTTATTTCACTTAGTATGTTTTTCCAGGTTCTCCAATGTTTTAGCATGTGTCATAGTTTCATTCCTTTTTAAGCTGAATAACATGTCATAATATGTACATACCACATTTTGTTTCTGCATTCCCTTGTTGGACAGTTGAGTTGCTTCCCCATTTTGGCTGTTGTTAATCATGCTGCTTTAACCATTGGTGTACAAGTATCTGTTTGTTTTTCCACCTTTAATTCTTTTGAGTATATACCTAGAAGTGGAATTATATGATAATTCTATTTTTAATTTTTAGAAATCACTGAACTATTTTCCACAGCAACTGCACCATTTTGCTTTCCCATCAGTAATGTGCAGGGGTTCCATTTTCTCCATATCCTCACCAGCCCTTGCTATTTTTCATATTGTTTTAAATAATAGCCATTCCAAAGCCTGTGAAGTGCTATCCCTTTGTGGTTTTTATTTTCATTTCCCTAATGACTAATGATGTTAATAAGCATATAACATCAATAGGCACATTAAAAGATTCATGTGCTTATTGGCCGTTTGTATGCATTCTTTGGAGGAATGTTCATTCACATCTTTTGCATATTTTAAATTTGGTTATTTGTTGTTATTTTTTCTTTTCTTGTGGAGTTGTAGGAATTCTTTATAAATTCCGAGTATTAATCTTTGTCAGGCATATGGTTTGCAAAGCTCTTACATTTTGATCTTTGATCTACTTTGAGATAATCGTTATATATGGCGTAAGACAAGGGTCCAACTTTATTCTTTTGCATGTGGATACTCTTTTTGACCAGGGCCATTTGTTGAAAAAAATATTCTTCTTTTAATGAATGGTCTTGGCATTTTTGTTGGAAATTAATTGACCACATATTGGAGGGTTTGTTTCTAGACTATTTAGTCTATTTCCTTGGTCTATATGACTCTTCTTATGCCAGTACCACACTGTTTTGATTACTTTGGTATGTTTTGATATCAGGAAGTGTGAGACCTCCAACTTCTCTTTCTGTTTCAAGATTGTTTTGGCTACTTGAAAACCTGTGAGAATTCATATGGATTTTAGGATGAGTTTTCCTATTTCTACAAAAAATACTGCTGGGATAGTAATAGGTGTTGCATTAAATCTGTATATCACTTGAGTAGCATTATCATATTGACAATATTAAGTCTTGGTTGATGAATACAGGATGTCTTCTCACTTGTTATGTCTTTCATTTCTTTTAACAATGTTTTGTAGTTCTTGGTATACAAGTCTTTCACTTCCTAGGTTAAATTTGTTTCTTAATATTTATTTTTTATGATGTTCTTATAAACGGAAATGTTTTGAAATTTTTGTATCTTTCATTGCTAGTTCATAGAAATGTAACTGACTTTTTTGTGTTTATTTTATATCCTGCAATTTTGCAGGATTTTTTTATTGGTTGTAACAATTTGGGTGTGTATGTTGTGTGTAATCTTTAGGGTTTTTTAACATAAAAGGTTACATCATCCGCAGACACAATTTTACTTCCTTCTTTCCAAATTCAGTGACATTTCTTGTCTAATTGTTTTTGCTAGAACTTCCAATATGATCTTAAATAGAAGTGGTGAAAGCAGGCATCTTTGTCTTGTACTAATTATTAGGGAAAAGTTTTCACCATTTCACCATAGAGTGTGATGTTAGATGTGGGTTGTTAGGTATGGCACTTACCATTTTGAGGAAGACCCTTTCATTCTTAGATTATTATTTTTATAATGAAAACCTGTTGAATTTTGTAAAGTGCTTTCTTAGTACATCAATTGAGATGATAATGTGATTTTTTCCCTTCCATTCTATTAATTTCATATACCACAGTGATTGATTTTGATATGTTGACCTTTTCTTACATTCCAGTAATAAATCCCACTTGGTCATGGTTTACAATTGCTTTAATCTGTTATTTAGTTCAGTTTGCTAGTATTTTGTTGAAGATTTCTCCATCAATATTCATAAGAAATGTTTATATGTAGTCTCCTTTTCATGTAGTATTTTTTTCTGGTTTTGGTATCAGGGTAAAGCAGGCCTCATAGAATAACTTGAAAGGGCTCCTTCTGCTTCAATTTTTTTTGCAAGAGTTTGAAAAGAATTAGTGTTATTTCTTCATTAAAGGTTTGGTACAATTCACCACTGAAGCTGTTTGGCTTAGGGCGTTTTTATCTTGTAGAAGGGTGTTTTATTTTGAGGCAAGCTCCTTACTAGCTATCTGTCTATTCAGATTTTCTATGTCTTTATGATTTGGTTTTGGCAGATTGCATGCCTGTTTCATCTAGGCTACCCCACTTGTTGGTGTATAATTGTTCAAAATATTCTTTTAATCTGTTTATTTCTTCAAAATTCGTAAAATGTCTCAATTTTCATTTCTGAATTTAGTATCTTAAATATTTTCTCTTCTTTTCCTTTTTCAGTTGTTTTAAGGTGTTTTTCTAGTAAGTCTGATATGCATACTTTCTTAGAGATGGTTTCTTTCAATTTATTTTGAATGTATTTGGGAATTTTGAATGAGCCATCTTCTGTTTTTTAGTGTGTCTTGTAACTTTTGTTGTTGGAAATTGGGAATTTGATGGTTTTAATGTGATACTTCTGGAAATCAGATTCTCCCTCTTCCTCGGGATTTGCTTTTATTTTTATTGTTGAAGGCTGTATTAGCCCATATAAGACTTTTCCAAACTGTTTTTGCAAAAATCATTTCTTGTCATGTGTGATCACTGGAGTCTCTGTTTCTTTAGCTCACGTTCAGCTAATGTTTAAACAGAGATTTTTTAAAAATCAGGAGTTGAAGCAAGCAAACCAATGAAAGACACACACGCGCGCGCACACACACACACACACACACACTCAAAACAAAACGAAATAGAGGCAGGAGCTGCAAGGCAGCCTCTGAAGACTGGCTGTGTGCTGGGACCCTGCGTCTCTAGGCTAGGCTTGCTTAAGCAAGTGAAAGCAGAAGGTCTTCTCAGGTCTTTTCTGAGCACGTGGCTCTCTTGAGCACTCACATGGCTTTCTAAATTCTCCTGGATATATGGCTGCACTTGATGTTCAAATTCCCCCAAAGCATCTCATTAAGCATCTCTTCTGGAACTCTAATGGCCTATTTTATATCTCTACTTGCAATCTCTTGCCTCAGACACCTGTGAGCTTGTCATCACCTTGTAGCTTTTGTGAACAGCGTCAACCACTTTTATTACCTGCATTTGGAATTATACAAAACAGAGATGAGTGTCTCGTGTCAATCTGTCAGATGTCCCCAGACAGGTTAGAAACATAACACAACAATTTGCAATGAAGTCTGCTTTGCTCCCTCTTATGCAATGACGGGTGGGATCTGGGACCAGGCTGCCCTCTGCTGAAGACCCAGATCACTGCTGTGCTGGGGAGTGGAGAGAGTAAGAGTGAAAGTGCCACACACCTTTCCTACCATTGTGACAACAGCTTTTTCTTGATAGGGCATTTACTGGCTTGCTGTAAACCCGTGACTGTTTTCCAGAGATTCTTTCAAGGTGGTTCAGATAACTTCTGGGTTTTTTTTTTTTTTCATGTTTTTGTTGGGGAGTGAGAGCTTGGAGTGTCCAAGTCTGCCATCTTGCTGCTCTGATTTTTAAAAATAAATAATAGTTAAACATATGACATAACGTACATCAAAATAACTTTCTCTTATATTTAAATTATATATGTACATAAACAAATCAGAAAAAAATAAAAACAAAAGCAAAGCTTCTTTATTCTGCCTTTTTTTCCACATGCTAAAAATGGAGAGAAATTAATAGGCCAATAATTTTCAAACTTTCTGTAGTGAAAGATGAAATCTCTCTCTCCTCTAAATATATCCTGGGTAACATTTTTTAAAATAGACTAAAATTGAATTATTGGGAAAGCACAATAAAAGACATAAACTATCAACCCCATTTTCAAATTATCAGATTTAATAGGCATAAAATTTATCTGTCACATTGCAAATGAGTTCCTAAATGGTTCTTCTCAATTTCTTTTGCCAACCAGCACCCTTCAGTTCTCAGTTTGACATTTGATAGCAACCACACTTTCAGTGGTCTGGAGTGATCACTGTCTTTCTGTCCTCTGAATTAGAGAGATTTGTAAGAGTAGAGAAAAAATTACTAAAGGAAATATTTTTTAACTAAATAAAATGGTAAAATCATCTGAACATAAAATCATTCAAACTTCGATGGCAGAAAATCTTTTGGAAAAATATTGGTCTCAAATATTGTGAAAAGTTAAATACTACATAATAATTTATAAAAAGTTTATGCAATAAAAGACGTGAACCAGTAAGACCTAACAATTAATTGAACAAAGAAGAATGCACACACTATCAGATAGAAATTGGTAATAGAAGTGGAAAAATATCATTTCCATGAAAGAGAAGAAAATAAAAATTACAATAAAACTTGAGATATAACTTTTGCTGAAAAATTATTTTAAAAATTTTCTAATAATTTCTAAATTATTTTAAACAGAAAGACTTGTGTTGAAAAATAATTTTTCAATATTTGCGTAGTTTTTAAGTAAAATATAATTTTTAATTGAAATTACATTTTTAAAAAAACCTGTCTAAAGCAAAAGTAGTAGCAATGTATTGTGTATTTATACCATATATACCAGTAAAACATAAAATGACAAAAGCACAAAAATACCAGGGAAAAGTGTGGAATATACTGTTCTACTGGTTTATATTACATGTGAGATGCTATTATCTGAATATAGACCACTATTAATTAGAGATGTGCACTATAAATCCTAAGGCAATCTTTAAAAGAATTAAAGCAATTCAGTGCTTTCTTAATATTCCTTGATTATGTTTCAATAATTAAACTACTCTCTAAATGTTTGGAAATAAATTGATGATCAAATGTCTACTTTTTCTCAGATACTTTCTGCCTTTGTGTTTTGCTTATTTTAACAAACCTCTGAGCTGTCTCTTCCTCATGTAATGACTTCCAATTGATATGCGTATAAAATATGGGATGCTTCATGAATTTGTGTGTCATCCTTGCACATGGGCCATGCTTATCTTCTCTATATCGTTCCAATTTTAGTATACGTGCTGCTGCAGTGACCACACCTATTTGTTAATCCTAAAAATTCAACAACACATACACAACACTCTAAATTTCTAAAGTATGATGGTACCCAAATCACTATGACTAAAAGTGAGTTGATTCCATAAGGGTTAAGAACTTGGGTGTTGAAAGTGAACTATCAGGGATAAAGTTCCATCTTTAGCACATACTACCTCAAGCAATTCAATCTTCTGTGCCTCTCTTCTTCCATCTGTAGCACAGTGATGATACAGTTTGGATATTTTCCCCTTTAAATCTCACATAGAATTATAATCCCTAATGTTGGAGGTGGGGCTTGGTGGGAGGTGATTGGATCATGGGGGCAGATCCTGCACGGCTTGGTGCTGTCCTTGCAATAGTGAGTGAATTCTCGAGAGATTTGGTTGTTTGCAAGTGTGTGGGACCTTCTTTACAACTCTTGTTCTTGTTCTTGTTCTTTTTTTTTTTTTTTTTTTGAGATGAGACAGAGTCTTGCTCTGTCGCCCAGGCTGGAGTGCAGTGGTGAGATCTCAGCTCACTGTAAGCTCCGCCTCCCGGGTTCACGCCATTCTCCTGCCTCAGCCTCCCCAGTAGCTGGGACTACAGGCACCCGCCACCATGCCCGGCTAATTTTTTGTATTTTTAGCAGAGACGAGGTTTCACCGTGTTACCCAGGATGATCTCGATCTCCTGACCTCGTGATCTGCCCACCTTGGCCTCCCAAAGTGCTGGGATTACAGGCGTGAACCACTGCACCTGGCCTGTTCTTGCTCTTGCTTTTGCCACGTGATGTGCCTGCTCCCTCTTTGCCTTCTGCCGTGAGTAAAAACCTCCCCAGAAACCAAGCAGATACCATAATCTTTCTTCCCACACAGCTTGCAGAACCATGAGCCAATTGACCTTTTTTTCCTTTATAAATTACCCAGTCTTAGGTATTCCTTTATAGCAGTGCAAGTACGGCCTAACAGAAAATTTGTACTGAGGAGTGGAGCCTTGCTATAAAAATACCTGAAAATGTGAAAGCAGCTTTGGAACTGGGTAACAAGCAGAGGTTGAAAGAGTTTGGAGGGCTCAGAAGAAGACAGGAAGATGAAAATTTGGAACTTCTTAAAGACTGGTTAAATGGTCGTGACCAAAATGCTGATCTGATGGTGCTGTGGACAGGGAAGTTCAGGCTGACAAAGTCTCAGATGGAAATGAGAAATTTATTGGGAACTGGAGCAAAGATTACTCATATTATGCCTTAGCAAAGAACTTGGCTGAATTGTGTTCATGCCTTAGTGATCTGTGGAAGTTTGAACTTAAGAGTGATAATTTAGGTTACACACTAGAAGAAATTTCTAAGCAGAAAAGCTTTTAAGAGGTGACCTGGCTGCTCACAACCTACACACAGATGTGGGAGTTAAGAAATGACTTAAAGTTGGAAGTTGTATTTAAAGGGGAAGCAGAGCATAACAATTTGGAAAATTTTCAGCCCAGCTATGTGGTAGAAAAGGAAAGCCCATTTTCAGGGGAAGAATCTAAGAGGACTGTGGAGCAATCCGTTGGTAGAGAAATTAGCTTAAATAAAAGGGAGCCAGGAGCTGATAGCCAAGACAATAGGTAAAAGGTCTTGAAGGCATTTCAAAGATCTCTGAGGGAGCCTCTCCCATCCCAGAGCCAGAGACCCAGGAAGACTGAATGTTTTTGTGGGCCTAGCCCAGGGCCCTTATACCCTGTGCAGCTCCAGGACACTGCTCCACGAAATCCCAGCTGTCTGGTGCTAGCGCTGGCTCAGAGGACCTGAGGTATAGCTCAGGCTACCACTCCAGAGGTGAGCTGTAAGCCCTGGTGGCTTCTATGTGGTGTTAAGCCCATGGGTTCACAAAGTTCAAGAGTGAAAGAGGCTTGGCAGCCTCCAGCTAGATTTCAGAGTATGTATGAGGAAGCCTAGGTACCCAGGCAGAAGCCTGCTGCAGGAGTAGAGCCCTCATGGAGAACCTCTACTAGGACAGTGCTGAGGGCAAATGTGGGGTTGGAGGCCCTGAGCAGATTCCCTGTGGTACACTGCCTAGTGGAGCTGTGAGAAAGAGGCCAAAGTTTTCCAGACCCCAGAATGGTACCACTGGCAGCTTGCACTCTGCACCTGGAAAAGCCACAGGCATTGCATTCCAATCTGTGACAGCAGCTGCAAAGGCTGAACCCCGCAACGCCACAGAGGCAGAGCTGCCCAAGGGAGCCCACCTCTTGCACCAGTGTGTCCTGAACGTGGGACATGAAGTCAAATGAGATTGTTTTGGAGCTTTAAGATTTAATGACTTCTCTGCTGGGTTTTGAACTTCCATGGGCCCTATAGCCCTTTCTTTTGGCCAATTTATCCCTGTTGGAATTGGAGTATTTACCTGATACTTGTACCGCCATTGTAGCTTGGAAATAAATAACTTGTTCGGTTTTTATAGTCTCATATGTAGAAGGAATTCATCTCCACATAGGACTTTGAACTTGAGTTAGTATTGGAATGAATTAAGACTTCAGGGGATTACTGGCAGGGGATGATTGTATTTTGCAATGTGAAAAAGACATGAGATTTGAGGAGAGGTGGAGTGATATAGTTTGTCACCTCTAAATCTCATGTTGAAAGGTAATCCCCAGGGTGGAGCCTGGTGGGAGGTGTTTGGGTCATGGGGGTGGATCCCTCATGGCTTGGTGCTTTCCTTGAGATGGTGAGTTCTTGATAGATCTGGTTATTTAAGTGTGGCACCTCGCCTGTGCTCTCTCTTGCTCCTGTTTTCACCATGTGACCAGCCTGCTGCCCTTGTGCTTTCCCCCCGAGTAAAAGCTCCCCGAGGCCTTCCCAGAAGCCAAGCCGGTGCTGGTGTCCTGCTTCCTGTACAGCCTGCAGAACCATGAGCCAATTAAATCTCTTTGCTTTATAAATTACACAGTCTTAGGTATTCCTTTTAGCAACTCAAGAATGGCCTAACATATGTGATAATTACAATTCTTTTTTCATAGGCTTATTGCGATGATGAAAGAGTAAACACATGTGCAACTACGCTTGACCCACACAAAACACTCCATAACTCATTACTGATTATTATGAATCATCACCACTTACAGGTATGACGGGTATGCAGAATTTGTCAAAGCAAAGACCTGTGGTTTAGAATTGTCGTTTGCTCATTTTGGCTGGAGTTTAACGGCACCATCTCAGCTTGAGGGAGGAAGAAAGAAACAGGTGGAAAAAACTTTCTTGGTTATGTTGTTCCATCTGTATTCCTGGTTCCTCTAGCGCTAGTTCACACCAGTACAACCCAGCCAAAGATCACTTTTCCCAGAATGCACTGCTTATCAATGCCATTCGATAGGAGTCACATATCTCTCTCTGGCTCTTCTCAAAATAGGAGTAGTAGGACTAGGAGTGGTGCCTGATAGCTGGATCCTGGGGCTGAAGGTGGGGACACCCATGTGTTCGGTGATCATGGGCTCTGCCTGTAAAGCTGGGTGCCGGAGTTTTGTGTCATGAGAGCCACTTCCCTCTCAGGAGCAATGATGTCTGTGAAGAGATCACATCCAGATTAGCCATTTATGAATGGATAGCACTCTCTTTTCAGTACTTTTACAATATTTCCTTTTTTTTTTTTTTTTTTTCCTCAAGACAGATTCTTGCTCTGTCTCCCAGGCTGGAGTGCAGTGGTGCAATTTTGGCTCACTGTAACCTCTGCCTCCTGGGTTCAAGCAATTCTCCTGCCTCAGCCTCCCAAGTACCTGGGACTACAGGCACCCGCCACCACACCTGGCTAAATTTTGTTTTCTTAGTAGAGGTGGGGTTTCACCATGTTGGCCAGGCTGGTCTCAACCTCTTCACCTCATGATCCACACACCTTGGCCTCCCAACTGGGATTATAAGCATGAGCCACTGTGCCTGGCCCATATTTTCATCCTGTTACTAGAAACAATAGTACAATACAATTACAAATCTAGAGAAATCTCTGAGTCTGATTTTCCTTAGACCACAACTCTCAGTTTTCCTCCAAGGCTACTCAGCCTGTGGCACCAGGAGATCCCCCACAAGTCCCTCTCCCATCCCTGCCACCTCACCCCACTGGTACCATGGGAGCCTGCAAGCTCCTTTGTTCCTGAAAGGTCATTCTTGAGAAGCCTATTGTCCCCATGTGCTTGTCCTGGAAGGAGCCCAGTCCACACTCCTGCTAGCTTGATCACCGCTGCACACTCAGAGTCAATGACAGCAAGTTCAACAGAGCTTCTAGTCCATTTGCCATCTGCCAAGCACAGTTTGCTTTGAGAAAGATGGAGGATTGAAGAAATGACCCAGCTTTGATGCCTGGTTCCATTTTCTGTAACAACCGGACTTTGTGAGGGGGAGGAGGAAGCTGTGAGACCTAGATATTCAACTGGAGACAAACCATCTGCAGAGGGAGTGAGAGTTACTGATTTCCACCTGCACATTCATTTTTTTGGTAGACTCTGCGACCACTTCTGTGATTTCCAACAACAGCAGTCTGTTTCTTGACTCAGTTTCTCAATTTGGACATCAGATGTCTAACTCTGCCTTGAAATTGTTCTTAACTTCTTTATGCAAATTCTCTATCTGACCTTCCATTCTTCAAAGCATGTTCTTCAAGTGTTGAGCTTATCATTGATAAGTCACTAGCTGAGACTGTAGCTCATTCCATCCTGCCCCACCAGGGTGGACAACTTGTAATTTTTCGTTCTGTTTTGTTTTTGAGATGGAGTCTTGCTCTGTTGCCCAGGTTGGAGTGCAATGGGCAATCTCAGCTCACTGCAACCTCTGCCTCCCTGGTTCAAGCGATTCTCCTGCCTCAGCCTCCAGAGTAGCTGAGATTACATGTGTGTGCCATCACTCTGGCTAATTATTTTTGTATTTTTAGTTGAGACGGGGTTTCACCATGTTGGTCAGGCTGGTCTCAAACTCCCGACCTCGTGATCTGCCCACTTCAGCCTCCCAAAGTGCTGGGATTACAGGTATGAGCCACCGCACCTGGTGACAACTTTTGTTTCTTATTGCTTATAGCAAGAACTATTCACAATCACAGCAGAAACACCTTCAAATATTGCATAAAATCTCTTGTCAAGAGGCTTTGTAATGGCATTTGTCAAGAGGCTTTGTAATGGCATTTGTCAAGAGTATTGAGAGGAAAAGATATTAAATTACAGCAGAATCTTCTGATTAAAAAGATTATCTGAAGACATATGCTTGAGTAGCTTACTCTGCAAACCTGGCCCACTTCCATTCAGTAGTTACCACAGTGGGAGAGAACATGACTTGTAGCTACAATAATATCGCTGCAGGCATGATAAATTCATCTATGATTGGACCAATTGGAATTTCATGGTCTGAAACATTATGCATTTGTCAGTCTTGTTCAATTGTTTTCAGCAAAAGTGACTCAATCATATTGTTCATGTCATTCAGGGAAGAAAAGTGAAATGGTCTAAAATTAGACTGTGTACTAACTCCAGGCAATTGGTCTTTGTCCAGATACATTTCCGTTCTGCTGATAGATTCTCGTTATAAAACTTAGAGCCCATTTGTGACAAGTCACAGCTCATTAGCCATCTGTTTCTCTGTTACATACCTGTCTTTTATAATGTGATAATTTAATTTTCATGACATTTACCTAAAATATTTTATAGCTCTTAAGAAATAACAGCAAATACAAGCAGCATCTCATATTAAATCAATCATTTTGCTACACATATACTTAAGGATATAATGATTCAAGGACAGAAAGTTCATATAAAATAAAAATAATGCACACAGAAAACTACAAAAATAGCTTCCCAAGTAAATAATGCGGGCTTCTTGCATTACACTGTATGGGCAGTCAGCAGAGGCTTACAGATGTCAGACAGAAATACAAACCTCTAACAGTTCATAATGCACAACAATGATCAAGAGCATTTTGCCTTTACTCTCAGATTCCACTAGTGACAAGAGAGTTTGTTATCTCCTTCACCACAACCCCAGAGTAACAAAGCACAAAGAAAAGACAAGCCAGGAAATGGGGTGAAAGACTCTGGCTAAGGTGGTGTGCCACTGGGTTGCCTCTCAGGTGTCTGCGGCTCACTCTGGATCACATTGAGGCTGCTGGTTGTGTGCGCCCTATTCATCTTAACAGCCCCAACACTTAATACAGTGCTTGCATGTATTTGGAATATGTAATTTTTAAATTTAAAAAATATGTAAATATGTCTTCAGTAGCATGGAGCATTTTTGAAAATACAAAGAAGTTAAGAAATAAAATATATTTGCCCATAATCCCACTACTCTGTGATAAAACCGTTATAGCATTTGATCATTTATCTGAGAGCACTTTGATGTATGTGTGTGTGCGTGTGTGTGTGTGTGTGTCTATACATTTGCCTGTATGTCTACACACAGGTACATAATTGGGGTTGTGCTTCATATGTCTTCTGGAACTTTCCATTTACTTTTTGTCACTGCAGTACTTTTACATATTTTGAAAAAATTGAATTGAATTGCCAGGCTTATAAGAGAATAGAGGTGTTTCTTGATTTATGTCTCCCCACTCTTGATTCCTGATCTTATGTGGCAACTGCATTCAACACTTGTAGCTGTTTCTTCTGTTTTTAAACTGCATTCCTGCAGGGTATGCTTCTGCCACTCCTGCATGATTATTTGGTTTATAGTTCTATCAGCTGGCTTCGTAGTAGGGGAGATGATGATTTGATTTTAGATTCCTCACCTCCACACTTTCCACTTCTGAGGACAATCACATGTGGCCTCCATGGGCATTAGTATTGATATTATATTAATTGTGCTAATATTGAACCATTTCCATGCCTTTAGGTCTTTGTCATATGAGCTTTTCCAACTAATTTTGTTTTTTACTTACTAACTTGCCCATTTTATTTTTTAATGTATATATATTTTTAATCTCCTACCTTTCTTGAAGTGCAATTTCTAATTCAAGGAGTGGTTTAGCAATTTATTACTGTTCTATGTTGTTGAACAGCAAATACAATTGTCCCCTTTTTCCTGTGTAGAATATAACATTATGAAATGGTGAAGGAATGAATTTGATCCACTATACTAGCGATACAAACATGTCAAATTCTTCCACTTTTTCTAAGTAAAACTTTTTGTGAGTTCCCACACACTAGGGCTGATGGAAAATCCAAACTGCAATTTTCAAGGCTGTATCTATGTATCTATTTTTGAGACCTTTATTTTATCTTCCTTAATTCAATGAAAAGAGTGAGAGGTGTGTTCTAGTGCCACAGTCCTCTAGTATTTTTGTCTATGTCTCGAAATTTTATATTAATAATATTAGTTTAGTAAACCTTGATCAAAATATAGTTATTGAAATGTTTTCAACACAGAAAGATGATTACTTTTAAAATGTAGGTGAACATTTATCCATTAAAAATAGTTTGTTTAATTTACTCTTGAGAATTCAGATTTGTCCGAAGTTACCACAGCAGTTATTTTGACCTACATTATTTTCTATATTGTATCTTTTCCAACCAAATCATTGTAGGATTTTTAAAGCACATATGTTTTTAACTTAACATACTAGAAAATTAACTTTTTATTTTTCTCGCTCCGCCTTAGGTTTTTAAATGCTAAATCATTCTAAGCCATGACCTCTTAATAGTTAGAGCTGTGGTTGGTATGTTGATAACAATGCTGATTACTTAAAGGACATTACTACGCAGAATCAGATAAAAAGAATATTTTATACAAAATCATAAGTAACACAGTAAAAACTGTAGTTAAAGAAAAGTTTGTGTTGCTAACTACCTTTACAATTAAAGAAGAAAGAAAAATAAAGCCAATAAGTAATGAAAAGAAATTTTTGAAAGAACAGCATAATTTATCAAAAGAAATCAGAAAGTGGGAATTATAGAAAAAAGCAATCTGATGAAATAGCAAACAACAAAAATAAGAAGGATGAATCATCACAAAACTTTTCTTTGAAAAGACTGATAATATAGATAAACAACTTGCAAGTGTTACTGAAGAAAGAAAAAGGAGAGAAAATAGACATGCAGAGTTGATGAGGGATGAGAAAGAGAATGTAACATAAAGAATCTTTAAAATCTGGAAACACTGCCACATAAAGGGAAAGGCAGCAACTTTGAAAATCAAGATAAATAACTAGCATGATTTCCCAGTAAAATATAAACTACCAAAATTACCCAAGAAAGTGAAAACTTTTAATGAACCAATCATAATGGAAGAAATTCAGGAGGTGATAGAATATATTGCATTGAAGAGGGCACCAGACCAGGTCTCTTCACAGCTGAATTTTAAATTATCTTTAAATATCTGACAATGTTACTAAAACTATTCTAGGCTCTAAAAAAGATATATATCTCCCTATTTCATTTACAAAGTCAGTGAAATGTTAATAATAAAACTTAATAATGATAACAAGTATAATGATAGAAAATAATGACAAGTAGAAACCAGATTATTTACAAGAAAATTTTAGCAAAAGAACCCAGAAATACATCAAAAGAGTAATACACTATGACCAACTAGGTTTTAGTACAGAAATAAAAGAGTAGTTAAAAATGAAAATAGGTATCAAATAATCCACTGCATCACTAAATTACAAGAGAAAAAAAGACAATCCTCATCATTGATGCGGAAATAGATATTTATAAAATGTATATGCCATTCCTTTTGGTTTTCTAAAATTAAAACAATGGTACAAGTAAAGAATTCCTATCTCTTCAAAAGAGGGTTTACATTGAAAATTCTTCTCATCACTGTCCTGTCATCAAAACTACAGAATATCAAAGGAAAAAAAACTTAAAACAAGGCCAGGCATGGTGGCTCACGCCTGTAATCTCAGTACTTTGGGAGGCCAAGGTGGGTGGATTGCCTAAGGTCGGGAGTTCGAGGCCAGCCTGACCCACATGGTGAAACCCCAAAAACCTATGCTAAATAGGTTTTTTAGTATAGGTTATACTAAAAACGATAGTATCTATAGTTTAACCACAAAATATAAACCACAAAAGTTAGCCAGGTGTGGTGGCAGGCACCTGTAATCCCAGCTACTTGGGAGGCTGAGACAGGCAGTCACTTGAACCCAGGAGGCGGAGGTTGCAGTGAGCCAACACTGGGCCATTGTACTCCAACCTGGGCAACAAGAGCGAAACTCCATCTCAAAAACAAAAGCAAAAACAAAAACAAACAAGCAAAAAAACCTTAAAAGCAACTGGAAAGGCAATTGTTACGATCTACCAAAGAATGACCCACTTCCAACAAACAGCTCAAAATTAGAAGGCAGTGGAATAGTAGCTTCAACATGTTAAAAGAAAATAACTGCAAGATTTCTACACTGAGTGAAAATATTTCTTAAGAACTGGAGTAAATTAAAGACATTTTCAGAAAAAAAAAATAGAGTGAGTCCACTAACAGAACACCATTAAAGGAAATTCTAAAGAATGTACTTCAGAAAGAAAGTGAGCTTGAACATCTAAATGCAAAACAGAATAATAAGCAATACTAAATACATTGGTAAAAGTATTGGTAAAATTAGGCAAACATTGACTATATAAAACAATAAAAATAAAATAACTAATTTATAGGGTGAGGGAATAAAGATAAACTAACATACTGGATAGCAATAGCATATATGTTGAAAGAAGATGATTGTAATTAAAGTTTTCTTATATACTTACATTTTATAGAGGAATATTAAAGTACCATGATGGTTAACTTTGACAAAATCACTAAAATATTCAAAATAGAATAATAAACTATATCATTTAAAGGGAAACCTATGGTGAGAAGATGAAATCAACAGTATTACAAAAATTCTCAATCAAGCAAAAACAAGGCAAAAGAGAAGGGAAGTAGGTAAAGTGGGACAAATACAAAGCAAGTGATAAAATGGTCATTTTTGTAGTCACCAGGCAAATGTAGTCATTTAAATATAAATTTAATTAACCAGTTTATCAATCACGCTAATCAGAGTTCAAGTGCTGAACAGCAAGTGGCAAGTGGCTACCATGTTGGACAACACAGATATAGGACATTTCTGTCACTGCAAAGAATGCTTTTGAAAAGTGCTGCTCTAGGAAAACAGGGATGGAAATGGGTCCATGAGGAGAGAGATTACAGCAGGAAACCAGATGAGAGAGGATGTTGTCTGCAAAGGGGATAGTGGCACTGGAGTAAGAAGAGAAGAATTGGAATCTGGACATATTTTAATTCAGGAAGAAATGATAGATAATGTCATATAACCATTAAATACATTCAATCAGTAGTGGATTTTTCAGGGAGGGTCTACCAAATAATCAAGTACTAGAACATCCCAAACTTTTACAAACTCCACAGAACAGATCAAGAGAGAACATTTTGTCACCCATTTTATCAGATGAGAATGAACTCAATACCAAAACATACTAACAACCACACAAAAAAACAAAAAAAGCAATCTCATCTATGAACATAGATTCAAAATTTTAAAACAAATGTTAGCCAACTGAATGTAGCAATACATACTAAATGGCATGCATCATGACCAAGATTGGGGCTTACCTCACAGATGCATGCTGATTATATGAGAAAATCTAATAATTTGTTAACAGGAGAAACAGGAGAAAATATAAGGAAACACAAGAAGTGAGAAAACTGGAAATTATAACTATATATTTACACAATATAAATTAAGAATATAAATAATCAAAACTGACCACAGGAGGGAAAATTCAAACAGATAAATTACTATAAAAGAAATATAGTTGTCAAAGACCTGTATGCTATCCCTACCTCCATGAATGTTCACTTACATAGCCTGAGATATACTTATTGGGGAAACTGATCAAACAATTAAAGAATTGAAAATGTCAATGCTACATAAACTGATCCAGAGTATACAGTATACATGTGGGGTGTGTGTGTGTGTGTGTGTGTGTGTGTGTGTGTGTGTGTGTGTGTGAAACAAGCTTCCAAGCTACATTTATAAATTCATCAAAATAATTATATCAAAATTTGATGTAGCTCCTAAATTTACAAGCTGATATTGATACAAAATTTTAAAATAAAATATTAGCAATCAGAATTAGCAGCAAAACAAAAGAGTTGTACACCATAACTAAGTGAAGTTCACAACAATAATGCAATGAATAGTCAATATTCGGAAATATATTAATATAACAGGTATTTTAATGAATCAAAAGAAAATTCACATAGTTATCATTAATGATAAAAATACTTTGGAAAATAAGTTAATAGTGATTTGTGGTAAAAATTAAGTACAATTTAAATCATAATAGCTATAGAACTTGAGTAGATTCTAATATTTATTTAAAAATTTAAATGCATTCTTGTTAAATTTAATAAGCTAATGATATTTACTCACACCACTATGAATTAAAATTATTCTGAAATTCATAGGTAATACAAACAAATAAAAGAAATAAATAAATGAATAAAATGGAAAGAAGGTACAGAATTATCATTAGTAACATACAGTATAGGAAACCTAGGAATCAATTGAAAAAATAGTAAAAGCAATAACAGAATTTTGTACGATTTCTGGGTTCAAAATTAAGGCCATCAAATCCAAAGTTTAAGAAAAATCACATTTACAAGAGCTACAAAAATATGTGTCTAGAAACAAATTTGTAAGAAATGAGCAAGATTTGTGTGAGGAAAACTTTCAGATGTCATTCAAGGCTATACATAAATCTTTATATTGCAAAGATGTGAACTTCAATACATTTTAAAGTCATGTGACCACAGATTTTTTATTTATTTATTTTTTTTTAAGGAATATATTGTGAAAACACAAGTTCACTCAAAAGTTAATGTTTCCAGCTGTTTGCAGTGGCTCATGCCTATAATCTCACTTTAGGAGGCAGCAGGGTCATTTGAACCCAAGAGTTTAAGAGCAGCCTGGGCAACATAGGGAGATTGTGTATCTACAAAAATAACACAATTAGTCAAGTGTAGTGGTGGATGTCTGTGTTCCCAGCTACTCAGGAAGCTGAGGTGGAAGGATTGCTTGAGCCCAGGAGGTCAAGGCTACAGTAAGCAGTGATTGTGTCACTGCACTCCAGCCTGGGCAAGAGCAAGACCCTGTCTCAAAAAAAAAAAAAAAAGTTAATGTGTTCAATACAAATGTGCAATTGAAATGTAAGAGGATAAATTAACAGGTGGGACTAGGAATATAACATACTAAAACCAATTAAAAATGGAAACAACAGTGGTTAAGCAATTTGTATTAGTGTATGAGTAAGTAGACATACCAGTAGCACAAACTAGAGAATCTAGATAGTCCTAACTACATTTAAAGTTGCTAATATCTCTTAAAGGCAGGTTGGCACATCAATGGGACAAAGATGGATTGACTGAGAAATGGTTGGTATTAATTTCTATTAAAAATATTGATTTCTATTTCTACTGACTCATATTAAAATAAATTGAAGGTAGGTAAAATAATTTAAATCACAAAATGAACTCCTGAACTA
>NW_012108386.1:1225175-1227487 GCF_000951045.1 Mandrillus leucophaeus
GTCTACAGAACTTCTAGGAAAATTATAGTCCAATACAAATCTGGATAAAGACATGAACAAACAGTTCAGAGAAAGGGAAATATAAATTAGTCTTAAGCATGATGCTCAGTATTTTTTGTAAGAAGAAATATATGAATTAATTATATAATTTACTATTTTTCCTCTATCAGAATTTATATGTTGGCAGTGGATGGGAAAAACAGCATTCTCATGCACTTATTTTCATGACAATGAGCATTACTTGGTGGCTGCTCTAACAAATTGCCAAACGTTTGGTGGCTTAGAACAACAGAAATGTACTCTCTCTTCTCCTAACTGCTGACATTCCTGGACTTGTGGCTGCATCACTTCAATTTCTGCCTCCATGTTCACATTGCATCTTCCTCTTCTGTGTGTGTCTGATCTCCCTTGGCCAGGGACAATTGTGATGGCATTTAGAGACTCCTGGATAGCCCAAGACAATCTCTTACTTTCAAAATCCTTAATTTAATTACATCTGAAAAGATCCTTTTTCCAAATAAGGCAACATTCTTGAGTTCTGGGAATTAGTGTGAGGATGTATCTCTCGGAGCTATGATCAGCCTGCTACGGTGTTAACTGAAAAAACATCTTTGTAAGGCCATATCTGTGTAAACTAAAATCATGGCATTTTTGACATAGCAATTACACTCTTAGCAAAAAGAGATGCATACGAAGACGTTTAGTAGATCATCATTTGTTGAAGAAAAAATTACGAAGAAAAATAACCTAACTGTTCAATATAGGACTAAAATAAATTATAGTATATCCTACCTATTCGCTTTTTGTAAGTTATTTTTGTTGTAAATACATTCCAGTTTCTGGTTTGTTTTTTTACTGTGGTGTTTTTTTTATGAACAAAAAGTTCTTAATTTTAATGTAGTCAAATTTATCAATCTACCTTTGAATTGCCCTTTTAATGCTTTACTTAAGAAATACTTTACTTTGATGTCTTAAAGGTATCCTGCTATATTTCCTTATAAATATTTTAAAGTTTCACTTTGAAATGTAAATCTTTTATTCAGCAGGAATTGTTGTAAAGCGTATGGTGGAATTTGAGATCCTAGTTTTCTTTTCTTCTAAACATTTTGTATCATCCTAAATAAGTGCATCCTTTCCACACTGATAACTCACGTTACATCTGTAATATTTTTAAAATTTACGTATCTGCATGGGGCTGTTTCTAAGATCTCTACCCTGTTCCTCTTAAAATTTACCTATCCCTGTAATGACTTCACATTATCTTAATAAAAATTGTTTTTCTATAATAAAGTTTGAAAAATACTGAGACAAAGGCCCTCATGTATTTTTGCTATTCAGAAAAGTTTTAGCTTTCCTTATGTCTTTCTTCTACCATATAAATTTTACAATTGGTTTGTCATATTTTTTGTAAAAACTAGTTTGAGTAAAATGAATCGCTTTACAATATTGAGTCTGACTTTCCATTAGCATAGTATGCCTTTGTGGTTCTTTTTTGGGTCTTAAATAATGCCATAACTTAGTAACTAAATAATGTTTTTAAATTCTCTATTTAAAGATCATAGTTATCCTTTACCAGGTAGTTTTTCTTTTTGTTACTATCCATCTTTTAAAATTTAATTTTCTGCTTGTTTCCAGCAAATAAAATGCCTATTACATTTTTATACTCATTTTAGATCTGGCAATGCTGTTAATCTTTGTTAGTAATTTTTCTGTAGATACTTTAAGGTTTTTAATATAGATAAAAATATCATGTGTGAATGATAGAAATTGTCTTTCTTTTTTCCAAGTCTTATGTGTATTATTTCCCTTTTTCTCTATGCTCTAGAATTCCTAAAATATTCTAAAATAGGATTGGGAAGATGGTTTTGAGATATAAACATATCCCTCAATATATATATTTGTGAAATTTATATACATATAATCTCTATTTTAAAGTCAGGTTTATTGGGGTATATTATAAATACAGTAAAACTTAAAATTTATTCTTTTTAAGTATACGGTTCAATGAATTTTGACAAACATATACAGCTGTGCAACCCCCACCACCATATATCAATATATAGACTATTTCTATTACCCCATAAAATTATCCAAGCTTCTCCCGCATCTGCAGACAAACTCTACCCTTATTTCTGCCCCAAATGGCATATAAACAGGATCATAAAATATGTAGTCTTTTATATCTTTTTTAAAAAATTCAACCTAATGCTTTTGAGATTCATGCATGTTATTGGATAAATCAGGAAACCAGTCTTGAATTCCTGGGATAAATTTATTTGTTTTTCTCATTCATTGCTGCAATCAATTTGCAA
>NW_012108386.1:1228352-1350259 GCF_000951045.1 Mandrillus leucophaeus
ATTAAGAGACACATAGAGTGAGGTCTGGATGGGCCCCGAGTGCAGACGCTTCTGTTCTGTCCAGGTGGAGTCCAGGAGGGCCACCTTCCTGGCTCATGGATGAGTTCTTGTTCACCTTCCTGTCAGTGTCCGTGTGCTCAGCTATCAGGAAGCTCTTTAAATCCTGTTCTCTCGAGGTTTTATGAAAGCTTCATTACATAGGTGTGATTGATTAAACCATTGGCCAATGGCGATCAGTTTGACCTTCATCTCCTCTCCTCTCCCTGGAGGTTAGGGGTGGGGCTCAAAGTCCCAACTCTCTACTCATACCTTTTTCTGATGACCAGCCCCACCCTGAAACTATCAGTCCACATTAGCATAAAAAAGACAGCACTTTGAAGATTTCAAGGATTTTAGGAGTTGTGTTCCAGGAAACAGGGACAAAGACCAAATACATATTACAGAATATCATGAATACATAAAAATATACTATGCAATTATATGAAATCTCAAAACATAGGATCATTCAGTTTTTCTAGTATTTCCAAAGTAATTTTTTGGTAATTTTTAACTTTTCACAAATTTGACCAATTTGAATAAAATGTTCAAATTTGTTGTCAGAAGAAAGCACTGATAGTCACGTGTGGCTTCCCTATAATGAACAACACCTTCATCAGAACTTCAAGGTCATCTTGCTACATACTTAGATAACTTTTGCCACGATACTGATGACTTTCTCCAATACTTCTGAGTTGACCTAGGGTCTAGCTCACTTTGGGCAGTGGACGTGTTCAGCGACTATTGTCATCTTGAATGTTGGGGCTTTAATAATGACTGAGTCTAAATAAGCCACATTTTAACATTGAGATAATTGAAAAACAGCCCTGAAATCGAGCATAAAAGAATATAGTCAGTGATTCAACATAGTTTTTATATATGTATAGTGACAAGAACAAACTATTGAAGTATATTGCTACCTGAAAAAAGAAGAAATAATTTTAGTCCTGTTATTACTAAATATCATGTTATTTTGAACCCTTATTTTGTAACTTCCATCCTGAGGTGTCTTTATTTTTGCCTGTGTTTGGATTTTAAATGTTTTTGAAGATGAATAAAATGCGTTAATGTCTTCGGCTAGCTTGTTGAAGATTCTTTGGAAATTCTGACTCAGTGTACTAAGAGCAGTGTGCTGAATTCACATCCTCAGCTGGGCAGGAGCATGCTGAGAGAACTATAGTTCTGATTGAAGGAACCACAATAACTGAGCAAATGAGCTCAAATGAATGCCTTAAATATTGTTTGTGGTTGGCAAATTAGATATACACAGGCAAGAAAAATGTTTCTATACTTTCCTTCTACAATTATGCTCAGTTTGTTAAAATATTTCCCATAAATAAGAGGATTGGGCCTCTCAAACCTGGTTTCTGATTTTGGCAAAATAAATTTGCAAATAACCTTGATTCTAGGGCACACAATTCCAAATCAAAGCTATTTACAGTGTAATTTGGCAGACTGCAATCCAAAATCATGGCTCTTTAGAATTTCATCATCCCAAAATGTTAAAAGAAAAGAAAGATGCATTTTCATTTTCTTTTTACAAACTTTCCTTTTAATTAGAAATTCCTAAATCCTTTTAGATACAGCATAGAAAGAAAAAAAAAAAAGGAAAAAAACTCATTAAAAGAGAAACTGTATCAGTCAGGGTCCGGGCAAAAACAGATGGCACAGTTAAATTGGGTAATTTGAGGAGAGTTTAATAAAGAGACTTGTTACAGATGTGTGGGCAGAGCACGCGGGTGGGACGGGGGGTTGGGGGGGCGGCGAGGAGGCGCAGTGCTCTGGAGCACCCCGGGCCTCATGGGCAAAGGGCGGAAGCAACGAACCAGGATCTAGAGAAGATGCAAGCTGTGCGTTGGGCGCCCATCACCTCCGTGGAAACCAGTTGCTAGTCCCTAGGACCCTGACCTCACTCTCCACCCCTCACCATCCTTCCGTTTCTTGTTAGGGCTTCCTGCGGTCTGCACTAAACCTGAAGCCAGAGGCCACGGGCTCTGTTCTTATTGATCGCACTCCCAGGGCACACAGCATCTGTGGATCTAAGGGGCCAGTGGTCGGTGCTCATCAGTCTGTACCACCGGTTCCTCAGCCTTTACTGATGTCCTTCATCCAGGTAAGAAGCCTATGTCCTCAACACAGAGAACCCAGAAAATCCCCTGAGCTAGCATATCATCATGGGGAGTTGTTGATATGACATACTCCTGCCTGAAGCCTGAAACATTAGCTGCAACCAGGGGCCTGTGGTAAGGCAGCAGAGAATGAAAGCAAGGGAGAACACTGTGTGTCAGAGCTGGCTCGCTCCATGGCCTCTGCTGCATTCATCACCGTCACCTTCCTCCAGCCTTTCTGTATTCTCCTTATGCTCTGCTAGTCTGCATCTAGTAGGTCCTTTGCCTGGAGAGATGGCCCACATCTTCATGTAGCTGTGCCATGAGGTCAAGGGTGTTCTATCTTCACCAGTGGCCGTAGTTCTCTAGTGACAAGGAATCTCCTGGTTCTGGTGTCATTAGTCCTCCTTGCTCTAATATCTGATAAAAGAGAGTAGCTCCCTCTCTGTTTGCTGTTTTGGTGCTATGAAGGGTCCAAAATGACCCAGAAAAAGTCTCTGCTTCCAAATTGTCCAATCACGGCTATGTTTCTTGGTGAAACATAGTTTGCTTGGGCATAAAACCTCTGAATCGAATGCAGCTGAGATTCTGGGGACTCAAATCAAACATTTGTCCAGACTTTTATTAGTAACCAGGAGCACTTCTACCTCCATGTCCCAGTTCTTAACTCTGACCATGGGTTGTAGGGCACCATGCATTAGCCCCTGGTTAAGGGATCCACTGTGTCCTGTACGATGGTACCCAGCTTGGCAGAATACTGTCTCCCAACTGCTATCATAACTGAACTTTCAGCATCTGGGATAAAGAGCAGGCGCTGAGAACACGGAATTGCATTGCCACACATCCTTCACCAGAAAGCAAGCTTCTGGAACAGATATAGTATGAGCAGGACCACACAAAGATGGATGAGATATTCCACAGGACTGTGAATGTGGCACTGGCAGAAATGGAGGCAATAGAGACCAATTTTCTACCAACAGTGTGTTTGTCCCTGTGAAGAGAAGTCAGTAATTTCTTTCTGAGGAAAGGAGTCCAAGATAACAGGTAGCAGGCTGGTTGCCCTCTTGTGGGAAGTCACACTCTGTGGTTGGTCGATTGCACACACCACAGCAGCGGTCAGCCACATGGCTTCTGGTGAGGGAGTCCAGGACCCATGTCCCTTTTGTACCAGGCAAGCAGGCGAGGTGAACAGGGACGTGATAGGTTACTCAAATAGTTTTTAAACATTCAGTGGGAACATTTAGTTTTTAAATTCTCTAGAGAAACGGTATTTTATTTTGGTTGACGGTCTTGGTGAGGCCAGTGGGAAGGGAAGCATTTCCAGGGGATTCCATCTAGCCTTTTGTACTGGGTTAGTGTCTAATTTATTGACCAGAAAAGAAACAAGGAAATCCTCTCAGTAGCTGAGTCTATTAATGAGTCTATTATCTTTACTGTGTTTCCAGGGACTGGTGCAGCACCACAGGGTGAACCCCCGGTCCTTCTAGCTCCACTGTGGGAAGGACACAGGTCATGGCTCCATCTATCACATGACCTTCACTGCGCCACTTTGGCCAGGGGCCATGGCGACCATCTATGTCTCCAGGGGCATAGATGGAGAGCTAGAGTCAAAGTTAGATCAAAGCTAGTCTAATTTGAAGAGAGTTTAATAAGGAGACTCTTTACAAATGTATGGGCAGAGCACGGGGGTTGGCAGTGCTTGGAAGCACCCTGCATCAGTATACTGGTTAATGTCGATAAACTCCTTTGGTACATCATGGGGAGATTCGTGATAGACTCCTGAATCCACATTGCAGGGGCCGCTTCCAAAGAACCCAGCACTTCCTCTGGACCTTTGAACTCCTTCCTCTGGTGGCTGTCAATCTTGTGTGCCAATTAGAATCATCTGGGAAGCTTCAAAAAGCACTGGTGCTTGGTGCCACCCCCAGAGATTCTGATTTGATTGGTCTGGAAGGTGACCTAAACTTTGTGAATTCTGAAGGCTCCCCAAGTGCCTCTGATGTGACTAGAGTTTGAAAGCCACTGCTCTAGAATAGTAGAGGAGACTAGTAGCAGAGTAGTTTTTTGTATTTTTTAGCCAGTTCCCCAGATGAACCTGATAGGACCGGAGAATCTCTGCCAGAACACGCCAGGCTAGTTGCAGGATTTGCACTTCACAGACTGTAAACCACTGTTGAGTTTCAGTTTCAGTCAGCCAACCTAGCAGGTGATCTACATTAGCCCAAGAGCTTGATGCAGTACATTAAATACAAAGCCTGAAGTGAGTCCTGAGATTTTATTGGCAATGATCTGCTCAGACTTCAGGCCTAACTCTCTTTGGTCTGATGCACCCTGCAATCTACTCTCTCACGTGCTCCCCAGGCCCTGCCGACAGAGTTTGGCGTGATAGTGGACATTTTCTGATAGATAATCCTTTTCCAGAGAAGCCCTGGTACTTCTTTGTCCTGGGTGTACTGGAATCTCACTTTAACTAGGGGCCTGTAGGCATGGAGGAGAGGGTGTGTTCTGAAGAAAACTGGCATCAGCTTGTGGCCGTAATGGTTTTGGTAAAGTCATTTCTTTTATTTATTTACTTATTTATTTTTTGGGACAGAGTCTCGCTCTGTCACCCAGGCTGGAGTTCTGTGGCACAATCTCTGCCTGCTGCAAGCTCCGCCTCCCGGGTTCACGCCATTCTCCTGCCTCAGCCTCCACAGTAACTGGGACTACAGGTGCCCGCCACCACGCCTGGCTAATTTTTTTGTACTTTTAGTAGAGATGAGGTTTCACCATGTTAGCCAGGATGGTCTCGATCTCCTCACTTCGTGATCCACCCGCCTAGGTTTCCCAAAGTGTTGGGATAAGAGGCGTGAGCCTCCGCGCCCGGCCTGGTAAAGTCATTTGTAAGGTTTTATGCAAAGGAAGACCAGCTCCTTCTCATGGGGAAGTTAAGGGGCTCTCAGAAAGATGTGGGAGTTCTATATCCTGAGCCTGTCTTCTGGGTCTATTGTCTTACGGGTCCGTGCCTCTGTAGCAGGACCCTGATATTGGTGTGCGAGGTCTGTGAGGGCTAAGTATTCCTCTGCAGTCCTGTGATCAGATGCCTGGCTTGGTCTTTCATCCCACCTGCCCCCTGACTCCAGGAGATAAGGAGCTCTTTCAAATTTGCTGCAGAGACTCCTGATTTCTACACATGTTCTTAATATGATATTCACTGCTTTCCAGTGCACACTAGGGCACAGTTTCTCAACTTTATCACTGGTGACATTTTGGGTTGGATAATTGTGGTACATTGTAGGGTGTTTAACTGTATCCCTGGTATTGATCCACTAGATGCCAATAGTAACCTTCCATCCCCAAGTTATGACTATCAAAAATGTCTTCAGACATTGCCAAAAGTCTCCTGGAGGGCCAAATTTCCACCAATTGAGAAGCACTGCTCTAAAGCTATTAGAAAATCCACATAATGGCACGTTCTTGTAATCCATATTCTCACTATCGGGACTAATTACTACAGCAAATCGACTTTCTAACAACTTGCCCTCTACTTGCCCTTTATTCTCTTCCACTTTAATTTGAATAATCATGATCTCCCACATGCAGTTGGTTACTCATGTCCCTCTTCCCTATGGCAAAGAGAGAGTAACTCAATCCTAGAATCCCATGTTGAGGGGCTGTTTCCTGGAGCTATTTCAAGTACCAATTTCTGTATCAGTTAACATCCCAGCAGGAAACAGATGTTACACTCAATTTGAGCAATTTGACAACAGTTTAATCAAGGCACTATTTACATAGATGTGGGCATAATATAGGGAAACCAAAAAGAAGCGTACAGTACCCCTGATTTAGTAGTGGGGGAAGGCTCCATTCCCAACTCTAGGACTGAATAAGCCATAAGAGAAGGGAAGGGAAGTGTCCTGAAAATCTCAGAACCAATCTGGAGAGATGGAGAGAGAGCTTTGTGTGGTGGTTGGGGCCCTTGCCAGCAACTCTCCTGCAGAGAGGACTGGAGCCTGGAAAACCAACCCCTCTTCCTTTCTGCTCCTTCTCCCTTCTGCCGGTGGTCCTTATCGGCAGCCCAACTGCAAGATGCGGCAAGGAACCCCCCTTTACCAAGGTGTGATTGATCAGCCTTCAGGGACACACAACAGGATGATGAAAGGTGAAGATCAGATTTAGAGGAGCAAAAGTAAGACATTCAGCCTAGAAGCTGTGTTTCCAGTACTGGAAGGGAGGAACACATTGGGGAGAAGAAAAAAAATTCAGACACAGAGCACTGCTTGAAAAGACTGTCAGCAGCAAGAGAGATTGTTAAAATGAGAAGGGAGACAGTTTGAAAAATGGGAGAAAAAAATCCCCAAAATAAAGGGTATGTGTGTGTGCAAGTGTGTGTGTGTGTGTGTGTATTTCTCCTCTTTTCCTCATATTCTCCAAGTTGTTAGGGTGAAAATTCCCGCTGTGTTTGGTCAAGGTAAAAATTAAAGTGCTAAATTTCCCCTTAGCACTAAAATTCAATTGCTCACAAACTTAGAGATTCTACCTCGGAAAGAGTCCTTGCTTCCATTCTCTTCACATCTCCTCCGCCACTGACTTTGTTCTTTCTTCTAGACCAAACTTGTCCAACCTGCCTTCCTCGTATTTTGTTGTGGTTATTGCTCTGTTTTGTTTTGTTCTAGGCTTTTAGCAGCCTGAAGTCATGGTTTTTAGTTTCTGTCTCCAGTGACAAGTGGAAAAAATGGATGAGGAAGGGGTTTACTGGCCCAACCAGAAACAGAAACTAAGAATGCATAGCTGTATTCTCTCCCTTGGACAACCCTGTTCTAGATAATTCCAAAGGCCTGACATTTTGTGTTTCAGCTTTCTTTTTTCCAACTTGTCCTCTTCACTACCCTCAATTATGATTCTAAAACAAAATCTGATAATACAAATTAATTGATTAAATAATTTTTGTTTTGTAAACAAAGTTTACAAAACTTACCATAGCTTAAAAAGAACCTGCACTCTATCTGGCCATTCTTCTTTTCTGAAATTCTACCCACATATTTCCGGGGTACATTCGTTCCACACCTCCTCCTGTGTGCTCCTTACTCTACTGAGAATGAAGCCCTCCACACCACCCGCCATGCTTCTCAGGAAAACATTAGTAGCCTACTTTCAGAAGTCACCTCCACTATCAACATTCCATGAAAGCTTAACCAAAGCATTTGGGCAGATTTAGTGCTAGGAAATATAATTTTAACATGCATAAAGAATATTTAACACTTAAAAAAAGTTATTGTGGTAAAAACACTTAATGTAACATTCACCCTCTTAATAAATGCTTAAGTGTACAATACATTGTTGTTTACTATTGGTCAACACTGTTAACATAAACAACAACAACAACAAATTACAACAATGTGTTGTCTTTTGCCTATTAAACAGTCGTGGCGGATGTCCCATGCTGCTAGGGATTCGATAGGATGACCACTCTCACAAATTATCCATAAGATGTTAAATCCATAAAACATTTTCTGGAAGGGAAAACAAAAGACTTATCAATCCAAGTTGTTAACCCAATACATTTGGCTTTAAAACCCAATAATTTACTAACAATTAATTTATAAGAACCAATAATGAGACTTGTGACTATTACTCCTGATATCAGTATTATTTCAACTGCAGCCTTACACTTGTTAGCAGTTGTTTCAGATAGGCACTGGACTAAGCCCTTTTTTATTACACTGTTCAAGCCTCATCATGATTCTAGATGAAGAATTCTAATGTCCTCATTATTTTTTTTTACAGATGAGGAACTGAAACTCTGAGAGGTAAGTTACATGCAAAAAGCTATTCAACTAGTAAATGGCACATCTTGGAGTAACACCCAGGTCTCTCTGCCTGCAAAGTCTATGCCTGTAACCATGACACAGAACCACAAAGAACCATCATGAAATTCATTGCAGCTTAATTATTCTTTCAAACAATTCTAAGAATTGTAGATAAAAGTGAAGTGGTGTCATTGTCTGGGGTAAATGAGGTTCACTGTCTCGTGCCAAAAAGATTTAGGACACAGACCACACATGACAAGTTTAGGAGCAGAGGTTTAATAAGCAAAAGAAAGAGAAAGGAGAACAGCTTTCTCCCTTATGAGAAAGAGGGGCTTCTGAAAGGAAAATCCTATGCATGGCAGACTGCACTAGATTTTATAGACAGGCTTGAGGTGGCAGTGTCTGATTTAATTAGGGCCCACAGATTGATTTGATCAGGTGTGATGTTTACACAGCACACGGGGAAGGCTGGTTGCCCCACCCTAATCTTATTATGCAAATAAGGTCTTTGCCTGGCTGGTGCCATATTTTCTTCTTACTGTACACGTGGTTTGGCAAAGAGAAGGGAAGATAGAACCGCCATTTTGAACATGCCTAGTCCCAGGTAGTTTTTTCCTATTGGTACAACTGCCAGCATTCATCCGTGCAAGCTTCCAGCTTGCTTGCCTATGTCTGCAGCATGATATTACAGGCTGCTGTTTGTTAAAAAAGAAAATGATTTTGGGGCTGCTTTTCATGAAAACAAAAGCCTTACTGAGGACTCCCATACCCTCACTATCTGCCTAAGTAATTTCTTCTTAAGTCCTGTATCAAAAGAGCATTTTTATAAATCATACTACTACTATATTATGAAACATGCAGCCAGTACAATAGGGTTTTAGAAGATATTTCAATAATATAGAAAATATTATATAAATTTGAATAAAAATAATATAAAAAAGGTATATGCCACATAATTCACATAATTCAAATATATATATATACACACACATACATGTTTACTACATGTATGAAATTGTAGAGGATTTTTCTTTTTCATTTATGTTTTTCTATATTTTCCAAAATATCAGTTGAGATCACGTATTATTTTCAAAATAAGACTGAAACTCATTCAGAAATAAACCCATGTTAGAAACCTACAGCAGGCCTTAGGGAAATGGGTGCGACAAGAAAGACATCTGAGAACTGAGGCAGCAGCCAGTGGCTCTCACACCTGTGTTGCAGCGGAAACCCTGAGAGGGCTAAATGCAGTGTGGATTTGGATTGCTGTGTCCCCAGCTATGAGGATTTTGATCCTGTAGATCTGGGAAGAACCCTGAGAATTGACATTTTTCACAAGTTTCCAGGTGAAATGAGAGCTACTATTTGAAAATCATTGATTTAGGGAGAATCGTTAAGAGGCTCTTTTTGGGCAGCAAAACTTATGACACATTTCATAACTGCCTTCTCCTCTCTCACCGCAGATCTCATGGCTTCTAACTTCTTGGCCTGTTTTCTACTTTTCTCCAATGAAGTATGGTCTCTATTAACTTCCTGAGAAGGAGTAGTTAGGAGATCTTTTTCTTTTTCCTTTAAATTTTTTTTTTTGAAATAGTCAACTTTGAATTCATTGCCACATTGTTCTCGGTGTCAGAAATGCTCTGAAAAGTCAAATGCCCTTCTAATCTCTAGGCCTTTGAAAGGCTTTCTTGATCTGGTTTTCTTTCTTGGAGGCTTTAAGATTTGTTGTTTATCCTTGATGTTCAAAATTTCACAATTAGGATTTTTCATGTGGCTCTGTTTTTGTTTACTTTTCAGTCTGGTCAAGTTCTGTGAATAACTCTTGAGATTTTAATGACAATTACTCTGAATTTATAGATTAATTTGGGAAGCATTGTCATTTTTATGATATTTAGCCTTTCTATCTATGAACACATTGTAAATCTCTCATTTTTTAGCTCTTTTGTTTTGTAATCACATATGTTATAATTTTCTTTTGAATGACTTCCACTTGTATTCCTAGGTGTTCTTTTTATTCTAACAACTCATGATTCATACTCTCTTGGTTATGCCAATATTTTCATGGAAAATGTTTTTAATACCCTGACACTTCTCATTTCCTTGAGTTTTCCACTTCTAGTAATCTTGCCCACAATCAGTGGTCATTCATTTTTACCTTTAATGTTGTTATTACCAATAATGACAACCCCTCCACAACCTCAATTTTAAGGATTACACTCTCTAACCACCACTTTGAATCACCTCTGCTTCCTTTCTCTGCAATCCAACTTCATTCATTCACGGAATCATCCAGTCAGTTGCTCCACAGCTTTGCCACTGTCCCGCAGACTCCACACATGCCGCACTTCCTTTCCTTCCTTGCCGAAGAAGGCCCCTTGTCATTCGTTGTTGTCACTTTCACATACTTTCCTTTTGTTCCTGGCAAAACATTCCATGCAGTTAATTCCAATTCCCCATATACTTTAAACGAGACTAGAGGAAAACATGCAGTGATACTAGTGGGTCTCACATTAAATTCACCATCAGTGTACTTCGGAGAGTTTTTGGTGACAGTAATCCCATATTTCTGTCTCTTATACACATCTAGATGTGTATAAGAGACAGGTGCTGGGATTACAGGCTTGAGCCACCGCGCCGGGCCTTCCCTAATCTTTTTAATCTTCACTTTTCCAGAAGTCTCCTTGAGTCCCTCCCTCTTTTTCTATTTCTCTGAGAAAATGTAAATGTGAAAACGTTCATAGCTCCGGCACCAATATACCTGCATCTCTGTCACACACTCACTCCCTTTGTGTGTGTATGTGTGTGTTTTTTTCCCTGCTTTGTCTTCCATTGCATTTATATCTTTCTGCTTCTAAAGCTGATTCCTCTATTCCTGTACTCACCTTTATTCCCTATTTCTGACTCAGGTGCGTGCTTGAATCATCTATCTTTTGTATTATTAGATTTTTTTTCTCTGTTGGACCATTTTAATGATCATACATGTAAGCTTAAAAAGAAACTAAAAAAGTCCTCCCTTGACTCTATGTTCTCCTCCAGCAATGCCCTCCTTATCTGCTGACTTTTTAGAAAAATGTCTTGAAAACATTTTCTACACTTCTTTTCTTCGTTTTACATTCTCTCATTCCCTCTTGAACCCATGTAACAAGCCTCCACTCCTACCATTCTACAGAAACCTCACTCAAGGTCATTTGTGACCTTTATGTTTTCAATTCCAGTGACTATTATTTCTTGGTCCACATTTTTTTCCATGTGACAGCAGCAGTTAAACAACTTGCTCTTCTGTGCTTGCTTTAAAAAGTTTCTTCAGTTGGCTTCAGGGAATAGTTTAAATTAATCCTCCGTCTGAAGGTATTTCTGCTAATGTAAAATCTCTCAGAGGAAAATTCTTCAGAAGTCAAGAACCTCTAGAGAATTATTAAAGAGGGACCGTTTTCATAAATAGAAATTATCTTTATTCATGTAAATGGAGGAGGTGAGTAAGCATCAGCTTTTTTTCATTTAAAACTCCTTTTCCCCCATTTGCCTGTTTATCTCATGAATAAGAATTTCATAGTTAGCAAGGTTCTGTCTTGTTTTATCAATGCAATTTCATTTTGTTGTTTTGTTTAATAAGAAATTAAAGTGCACAATAGGATGCCCATGGTGATTTCTAGATGCATTGTTCAGAAGGATGTGTCCTTCATGTGTGCATGGCTTTGGGTGGGCACATGGTCTCCTGTTGGCAGTCACCTGTCTCTGCTGTTAATTTATCTACTTCCTATTAAAGATTTATGGTAGTTTACAAAGAAAACTAAAATCCAAGCAGATAATAAATGTTAAAAGTGGAAGCATCAGAAAATAGACTAAAGATGGAGACAAAAAATGGTGCCAGAAATAAGACAAAGTTGAAAGAACTGGGTCAGCCAGAAGCTTTCCAGCAGAGAAAGCAGAAAGGAAAACCTTTTAGTTATATAAATCTTTGTCCACAAGATGAAAATAAACTAAATTTTCAGAAGACGTACAACTAATTTCTTATGAGCACCAAAGAGGACTTCCTCTCAGAGATAATCACTGCATGTGGTACATAAAATTATCCTTGACAGCATCATTTACATAAGCTCCGTGAATGTGTTCACAGCTTCTTTATTTTTCCTATGATATCATTAGATGTATGTGCTATCACGCTAAAGTGAACTAGAATGAGAGTAAGAATTCTCATGGCCAGTGTGACAAGGCCTAGCTACCTAGATCTCTGATTTCTTTTGACCTAGAGATGAGGAAGTATTTTCAGGCAGGGAAAGACAGCAATCCTTCCCCTGAAGTGTGGATTAGCTCAATAGAATTTTAATACGTTCTGAGTAGCAATGAGCTCAAGACGATGTGCCCCAGATGAGTAGCTTGAGTGCACTGAATCTGCTTCCTAATGGGGACCAAGCCACATGACATAACAAATAATCACTTGAGGTAGTGTTGATATTCTCTTTTGAAAGCTTGAGATTACCAAGGCATCTGCCAAAACGGAGATATACTTTCCTCCATTTCCGTGACACTCTCTCTTACAGGTGGGCAAAGCAGTCAAGAAAATCAGAGTGACACCAAAAAGCTGGTTCTTTGAGTAAGAGCAGAAAATTACAGTCATGTTAGGACACAGGGTATGAGCCCAGGAGCTTAACACCCACTAATGTCAACATAGAATGCTCAGTGTGTAGACAAATTAAATACCAACTAGACAAGTGGACATTCTAGATGGTTCCAAATTAAAATTGGGTGCCTTGTCTCTTCATGAGTTTAAAAATGCCTCAATGCTTTCATCATCTCGTGTTCCCTTTCTGTTTTCAGATGTGTGTAAAGAGGTTGTTGGTGGTATGTATTTGTAATACTGGAGTCTTCTCTATCGTGTTCAATTAAACAAATCACCAGTGCATAACAAACAGCCTACAATCACATGAAATTACTCCTACCTTGTTAAAATCTCATTTGTTATAGGAACTCTTAAAAACTTAAGGTGCCTCCGAGGAAAAATTATTACTACTCATACTGCAATAGGAAATAATGCTCCATATAAATCAATACCAGCAGGGATGTTCTTATTTAAAAGGGATGCGCAGGTCAATTGCTAATTTCCAGTTGACAGCATAATTTAGTAAGGCATACTGTGCCCTTATGGTGACTAGTGATCATTTTCAGAAAGAGCAGGGGTTATTTTTGTCAGGTTCTGCTAGAAGCAATTTGCAATAGAAATAAAATAGAATAAAAACTTCAGATAGCTTCTTTTTAGATATTTTCTTTATCATAGACTTTAAACTGAATGGCAGGAAAGTTAGTGACAGGTGATTGTCTTGGCCAGGCTGAATTTGGTTGAAGCAGTGCTTTGCCAAATGAAGCTGGGACTCCTGAACCCAGAGGCTTCAGGAAGGAGGCTGGAGGGGTGGCATACAGCCGAGCCTCTGACCTCAGGTGTGAGGACAGCCACACAATAACAAGCCGCGTCTGTGCTCTGGATCAGGGCTTCCTGAACAGCATCTCCCGGGAGGTCTTGCTGAAATGCAGATTTTGATTCAGGCATGTGGGAGGGCACTGAGATTCTGCATTTCTAACAAACTTGCTGGTGATGAAGGCGCTGCTAATCTCAGAAACACACGGGGTAGAAAGGCTGTAGTCTATTCATCATTTTCATCCAAGCCAGCCTTCTCCACCTGCTACCCACAGGAATTACTTTTCTATAAGGGAACATAGGGAGGCACGGTGCTGCTTATTTCTGTTGCCCGTTACTTTATTTCCTAAATAAGAATAGTAGTTAACATCTTTTGAACACTTAACTATATAGCAAGCACTGTTCTAATTAAGAACCAGCCTAGGCAACCTAGTGGGACTCTGTCTCTACCAAAAAACTGAAAAAAATTAGCCGGCGTGGATCTGTGTGCTTGTAGTCCCAGCTACTCCAGAGGCTGAGGTGGGAGTATGGCTTGGGCCCAGGAGGTTGAGGCTGCAGTGAACCATGATCACACCACTGTACTCCAGCCTGGGCAGCACAGTGAGACCCTGTATCAAAACAAACAAACGAACAAACAAACAAACAGAACCTCACACTGTTACATTTTATGACAACATTTTATTTAATCTTCCCAACAACCCTATGATGCAGGTTCTATTATTGTCCCTAGTTTATGGAGGAAGAAATTGAGACACAGGGGTTAAGATCTAAAATGATCCCAAAATGTGGCTGCCTGAGCCTGTACTCATTGCATTAGTTACTGTTCAACATGGCCTGAGCAACAGGTAGTTTAAACTCACACTCACAGCGTCATCTTGAATGTGTTGTGCACAGTTTACTTCCTTTAGGTTCTAGGGTCTGGTCCATTTATTTGAATAATGATTTTACCTTTTTACACTATCTGATTTAGAAGCATTGTTTACCATTATTTCCTTGATATTTTAAAACAATGTATAAATACAACTAAAGAAATAAAGAAGCCCTACATAGAAAGAATGGAATAGGCCACCTAAATTGAGTCAACTTGGAAACAACACATCACTGAATCAACATGCTTACTTTAACAAGAGTAAAATCCGCTTGGATTTGGCTGCACAATTGTACAGATGGTGTCTTTCATACTGTTTATGTTTATTCTATTGCTCATGTCTGCATCAATAGATGGTAAAATTATTTTTTTAGATAAAGTGCTTAAATGTTTTAGAAGTATTAATAGAGGGGTTTTCATAATAAAAATTATTAAGTTGTACAGGACAGTAAATATCCTTGAATCCTATAGCTTAATACAACAATCAATAGTGTTCCTGTGTATAGCCTTCTAGCATTAATTATATGTGTGTGTATACTGTGTGCATACTGTATGCATATGTTGTATAATGTATGTGTGTATATATGTGTATACTGCATATGTGTGTATACTGTATATATATGTTTATTCTGTGTGTATATGTGTATAATGTATATGCATGTGTATACTGTATGTATGTATACTGTATGTATATGTTGTATACTGTGTGTATAAGTGTATACTGTATGTGTGTGTATACTGTGTGTATACTGCATGCATATGTTGTATAATATGTGTGGGTATATGTGTATACTGTATGTGTGTGTATACTGTGTGTATACTGGATGTACATGTTGTATACTGTATGTGTGTATATATGTGTATACTGTATGTGTGTATACTGTGTGTATATGTTATATACTGTATGTGTGTATATGTGTATACTGTATGTGTGTGTATACTGTGTATATGCTGTATGTATATGTATGTATATGTGTATGTATGTGTGTATACTGTGTATATGCTGTATGTATATGTATGTATATGTTATACACTGTGTGTGTAATGTGTATACTGTGTGTATGTACTGTGCATAGTGTATGTATATGTTGTATACGTGTATACCATATGTGTGTATACTGCATGTGTGTGTATACTATATGTATATGTTGTATACTGTATGTGTGTATGTGTGTATACTGTGTGGGTGTATGCTGTATGTATGTGTTGTTGCTGTTGTTAATGCAGTATAGTCATTATAAGTGAGGAATCTGAAACCAGAGAGTGATGTACTTTAAATTCTATTCTACCATACCATCTAGGTGACATTGAGTCACTGAGATTCTACCATACTCTCTTGGTGACACCGAGTCATTGAAATTCTACCATACTCTCTTGGTGACATTGAGTCACAGATACACATCACTTAACCTCTTTGAATCTAAGTTTCTTCCTTCAAGAGAGAAAATTGCAGTGTCTACTTCACATGTTCATGAGAGTGAAATAAGTTAATATGTGTAAATATCAGAAATGTGGTTGGCACATTGTACTTGGTAATAGTTATCATATTTTGTGTAAAATTTCATACTTTGATATTTTTCAAAAACATTTTTATAATGTTGTAAATATATCCTTTTACCCACTCCCATAATGCTTTGATTATAGAACTTTTGAATTGATATATGGATTTTTTTTCCATGTTTGGATCCATTCGTCTTGGAATAGACTATGAAAAGTGGTTACAAATAATTTAAGGCCTTATGTATTATTACATGTATTTAAAACATAGTAGTAACACTTATATCTGATTGGTTTTGTGATCAACATGTACCCTCTTCATTAAATCCCACTCTTTTGGGTTCATTTATTTTTCAATGTATTTATGCATGAACTTTCTCTTTTTGCAAAATAAGAACTAAAACAGAGGGCTATATCAAGACCTATTGTCTGCTTTCAGGGTAGGAATATTGGTCTCAGCACTTCTAACATCCACCCTGGTCCTTTGTGAGTTCCCATCTTCAATCTGTAACTACTGAACAAGCAAAGCCTCAGAGTAAATGTCCAGCAATTCACCTCGCGTGGTTCTGCTGGACTAAAATCAGATCGTTCTTCAGTGCGATCTGGCTTGTTTATTGATGTTGAAGAGATGGTGGCGTCGACGAAAAACCCCAATTCCCAGATTGCTTGGACATCGAACCTCTTCCTGTCTTCCCTGACCTCATCCTCTGATCGGGAGCAAACATTTCTCTGCTGCCTCACAGCAGCTACAGCTCAGCTGAGGATGGCCACTCCTTCCTCCCCGGGAAGAACCGTTGTAATCTGTGAGCAGCAGCCCTTTGTGATGGAGGCTTCTCTGTTTTGAGTGTGGAAGACTCCCAGGGACAATTCTAAATCCAGCTTCCTTGATGTTGTAATTAATATAAAACCCTTGCAGATTCTAGCAATACACTTACTGTCAATCTTAGCTTTTAAAAATGGAATGAATTTTCATTAGTCTTCCTAGGCCTTCTTTTGGAACTTTCTAATGAGACTTCAGTTTAATCGAAGCACGATCGGTAATCTTACTCAAAACCCAAAGGCATTGTACTTTAAGGAAGAACATTTCTAAGAATTCTTAAACACCCTTAATCTTTTGCAAGTTTGCTACTTCTTCTGATGTCTTGAAGGCTATTTTAATTGGTAGGTGGGAAGACGTGAGTCACCATCAGTTTCTCACAAACCTTGGTTCCATCCCTAGTAGGGACTGTGTGAGCATTTTGTTTAGCATTGTTGTTTCATAGTTTGGAAAAACATTAAGCCCAAACAGCTTTCATTATTTGCCATGGCAACACAGTAAGAGGTTAAATCTGGTATTTTTAATCCCGGCGCTCGTGAGTTGTCTTTCATGTGCAGATAATAAAATGACACTTTTAATTTTTTATTAGCACTTCAGAAACTTCTTCACATACATTATCTTATTTGCTTCTTGCAGCTGCCATACGAGATAGGCAGGGCAGAACTCATAATTCCCCCTGACAGATGAGGAAATTGGGGCTCAGGGAGGTTAAGTGGCTCATCACGGCCACGCCACTTCTCTGGTGAAAGGCATCATTTTTATGGAAAGGAGCATGGAGTAGGAGGAAGACATCGGCTTAGAAAATAGTATCTGTGAATCCTGTCTTTTCCTGTCTTCTGTAACTGGCTTGGCCATGTCATTTAAATTCCCCGAAATCTGTGTTTTTAAATGAGACACCTAAAATGAAACACACCAAATTATGGAAACACCTTAACTGCAAACCCCTAAGGTGAATTGGAAGCTTCAGATAATGAATGTGATGAGCCCGGAGTGGGTAGGTCAGGCAGGGTGGACCAGGCCAACAAAGAGGACAGGTGACAAGGCAGGGAGGGGTGAAATGCCAGCAATGACATGGAAAAGCAGCTTTTGTGACTATTACAGCCATGTCCCACACAAGTTTCGGTCAATGATGGCCTGCAAGTATGATGGTGGTCCCTGAAGATTATAGTGGAACTGAAAAATCCCTATCTCCTAGTGGCTTAGCCTTCCCAGTGTTGCAGCACACACATTCCTCAGGCATTTGTGGTGCCACTGGTGTAAACAAATCGCTGTGCTGCCTGTCGTAGGAAAGTCTAGCAATACAATGATGTACAGTACCTAATACTTGATCATAATAAACGACTATGTTACTAGTTTATATATTGATGTACTATACTTTTATTGTTATTATTTTATTTTATTTTATTGAGACGGTCTCGCTTTGTCACCCAGGCTGGAGTGCAGTGGTGTGATCTCCGCTCATTGCAACCTCCACCTCCCAAGTTCAAGCAATTCTCCCACCTCAGCCTCCCAAGCAGCTGGGATTACAGGTGCCTGCCATCACGCCTGGCTAATTTTTGTATTTTTAGTAGAGACAGGGTTTCATCATGTTGGCCAGGCTGGTCTCAAACTCCTGACTTCAGGTGATCCACCTGCCTTCCAAAGTGCTGGGATTACAGGCGTGGGCCACTGCACCCAGCTACTGTTATTTTAGAGTATACTTCTACTTATTAAAAAAGTTAGCTGTAAAACAGCCTCAGGCAGGTCCTCCAGGAGGTATCTAGAAGAAAGCATTGTTATCACAGGAGGTGACAGCCTCCTGTGTGTTATTGGCCCTGAAGACCCTCCAGTGGGACAAGATGTGGAGGTGGAAGATGGTGATATTGATGATCCTGACCTCTGTAGGCCTAGGCTAATGTGTGTGTTTGTAAGACATTAAAAACAATTTAAGAAGTAAAATTAAATAAAAATTTAAATTGAAAAAGTTTATAGAATAAGGATATAAAGAAAATCTTTTATATATATGTATATGTATATATAAAACCTGTGTAATGTGTATTGTAAGCAACATGTTATTACAAAAGGGTTAAAAAATTTAAGTTTGTGTACAAAAAGTAAACTAAAGTGAATTTATTATTGAAAAAATATTTCTTTATAAATTGAATGTAGCCTAATTATACAGTGTTCATGAAGTCTACAGCAGTGCACCGTAATGTCCCAGGCCTTTCCATTCACTCATCACTCACTCATTGACTCGCCCAGAGCAACTTCCAGTCCTTCAAGTGGTAAGTGCCCTATGCTGGTGTACCATGTTTTATCTTTTATACTATATTTTTATTGTACCTTTTCTATGTTTAGATATGTTTATATACAGAAATACCTACTATTATGTTACAACTGCCTGCAGTATTCAGGACAGTAGCATGCTGTGCAGGTTTGTAGCCTAGGAGCAATAGGCCACACCATATAGCCTAGGTGTGTAGTGGGCTCTACCAGCTAGGTTTGTGTTAAGTACACTCTATGATGTTCATACAATGATGAAATCACCTGAGGATGTATTTCTCAGAATATATCCCCAGTTAAGTGACATATGACTGCATTTGTGATTATTTCCTCTGTTGAAACACTTATCTGTATATATAATTGATGAAGACCTCTGACATATTTTGTGCTGAAGAATACGTGGACCTTATTGTTTTGGACATTATTACCTTTTCCCATAGTATCTGCCACTTCTTGAAAATAATTGGATGAACAGGTTTTTCTGTTTTTTTGTTTTTTTTTTTTGTGAAGAGACATTTAAAAAATAGCCTGAGATGTACCATCCTGAGGCTTGAATGATGTGTTTCTGGGTTGTGTCACTAATGACAACTTACAGAGCACTGGGGTGTGGTAAATAGGGTTTTTGTTGAACCAGAGAGTATCTGGGAAGAATCAGTACGGGATGGGGCCAGGACCATAGGGTGAGTCCAGGCCATGAAGACTTCTAATTGCCTACTTATGTAATTTATGTTTTATGGACACATGGGAAATATTGAAAAGTGTTGAGCAAAATTATACTGTGCATTCATTGGATGGGTTCATTGGTTACCAAGTGGATTTAACAAGCTAAGTGACTTTAAAATTGGAAACTATTTACATTATATGGTTTGTGTATTATGATAATTGTGTACACTTTCTTAATTTGTTAGAAGTTTATAATAAATATGTAGATATTATAAAGAATATATAGGTTAATGCCTTATGGCAATAGTTCATGAAACTATTCAATATGTACATTCTCTACTGTATATTGTGGGAAAATAATACAGGACCTAAGATGAATTAGGGTGCATCAGCATTCATTTTGGATTCTAATTTTGCTGAGTTCAATGGTGACATCAGTAACTTTACCTCTTCTAGTTTTCCTGTCAATATAATTAGTATTTTGATTTTAGAGATTTTTGATGGAATTCTTCCCTATCATGCTTTAAGATTGGTTCTCCTGGGGCCATCTTTATTGTTGTCTGGTACCAAGAGGATGCCCTATTTTTGCAATTTTATCTGTTCTTTCCCAATGCCCATACCCACTCTTCTCAAATTTATGAGTTTCTCTTTTCTACCCTCTCACTCCCTGAAACAGCATAAAAGGAAGATAAAAGAGAAGAAAGGAGATCAAATTAATATGTAACAAAAAGAAGCATCATTGTCAACTAAAAGCATAGTCATGTTTCTACAGATACGTATAATTTAAGAAGCTTGTATAAATCATTTTCATTCACTACCTGAAACTGTGGATAATAAAATACAACGTTGCACCACAATAAATATCTAAAATGATGTGACAATGCTGTTCATTCCAACCATGCTGTTGCTATAATAAAGGGAACCGGTATGTGTTAATGCTGGGGAATATGAGAATGTGTGCTGTTGCTGCCAATTTAAAAATGAAGTGAGGCTCTTATTAAACATTTGATGCATTCCTGTCTTGGAACATTAAAATATTTTAGGCACGTCAGCCTTATCCATAACTGTCATTGAAGCAAATACATACAAAACAGATTCTTTAAGAAAAATCTGCAAGAGGTTCTGGAGAAAATGAGCTTAGTTTCAAGGCAACCAGTGCTGTATCTAACACTTTCTGATATTCTGAGAAATTTGAAATATAAGTCAGATACAAAAGAGTTTGACTGTCTTCCTGATTCCTGAAATTCTGTAGGATGGAGAATACTCAGAACTCTCTCAGGCTTAAACAAGGAATTTAGGCATTTTCACACACAGCTCAATCAAGGAATCTTCATTCTTTCCTTTATGTTCTTTTGCTTCCCTCCTCCCTTGTTTCCTCTTTCTTTCTTTATATGCATGCATTGTATTTATGATCCATTTCAACTCCAAGAGCCTACACTACGGCTAGAGATAGATATACTTTAGAGAGACTTATGAAATGGGCCACTGGCATCCACCCATAGGTCTGTGATTCACATTTTCAAACCTTTGAATTTGACTTGCAGACAGAATGAAATCTTATAGCAAAAATTCCTAACTTGGCATCATGTAGAAAATGTGTATGATGTACTTTAAGGGCTCATTGCTTCCATTATAGTTTTCTTTGCATAATCAACATAATCATAACATTTTTAGTAGCATAAGGTTTAGTGTATATTTTGCATCTCAGTGTGTGAAGATATAATTATTGTTTGTCTTGATTTTTAGTTGAAGGTATTGACTTCATAATTACTTGGTGACATTGGCATTTGACATTAAAGACATAAGAGTAATAGCAAAGTGATTGCTGCAACCCTGTCCAAATCCTTGACCTCAATCATGCTGAGTGGTTAGAGTGTCTCAAAATTTTTTTGAAACACAGTAAAGTGTGTTGACATATTTTACAGCATCAGAGTCACCTTTTAAAAAAAGATTAATAGCTTTTGTTTTTTAGAGCAGTTTTAGGTTTACAGAAAATTGAACAGATAGTACAGAGAGCTCTAACATACCCTCTCTCTCCTCTACGTTTTCTCCTATTATTACCATCGTGCACTGGTGTACATTTGTAAATATTGATAAACTAATATTGATATGTAATTATTAACTAAAGTCTGTAGTTTACATTAGGGTTCACACTTTGTCTTGTGTAGTTCTAAAAATGTACTTCATGTACTCACTATTATAGTATCATACAGAATAGTTCCACTGTAACAAAACCCCTGTGCTTCACCTCTTCATATTTCCCCTGTACCCATGAATTCCTGGCAACCATTAATCCTTCTCAGTCTCTATAGTTTTGCTTTTCCTTTTTAGATTGACTTATTTCACTAAGTAATATGCATTTAAGGTTCCCCCATGTCTTTTTTGTGACTTGATAACACATTTCTTTTTGTTAATAGGCTTTAAAAAAATTCATACATAATATTTTCCATATATATGGGGTACATGTGAATATTTGTTACATGCATATAGTGTGTAATGATCAAGTCAGGATATTTGAGGTGTCCAGCACCTTGAGTAGTTATCATTTCTATGCTTTGGAAATATTTCAAGTCCTCTCTTCTAGCTACTTTGAAATATGCAATACGTTCCTGCTAACTATGGTGATCCTACTCTGCTATGGAACATTAGAACTCATATCGCCTATCTAACTACATGTTTGTATCCACTGATCAATGTCTCTTCATTCCCCCAACCCACACACCCTTCTCAACCTCTGGTATCCATCATTCTCTGTATCTGCATGAGATCATCTTTTTTATTGCCCACATCTGAGAACATGCTATATATTTGCCTTTCTAGCTTATTTCATTTAACATAATGACCTCCAATTCCATCTACGTTGCTGCAAATGACATGATTTCCTTCTTTTTTATGGCAGAATACTATTCTCTTGTGTGTAGACCACATTTTCTTTGTCCACTTTTCTGTCGATGGACACTTAGGATTGATTCCTTATCTTTGCGGTTTTGAATAGTGCTGCAATAAGCATGTGAGTGCAAGTATCCCTTTTATGTACTGATTTCTAGGTTCACAGTAAAACTGAGCAGAAAGTACAGAGAGTTTCCATATGCCACCTGCCCCATGCATGCATAGCCTCCCCCATTATCAACATCCCCTACCAACTTGATGAACCAACATTGACACACCATTATCAGCTAAAGGCCATGCTTTACATTAGGGTTCACACTTGGTGTTGTCCATTCTGTGGGTATTGACAAAGCCAGAATGCTGTGTGTCCATCAATATAGTGTCCTACAGAGTAGTTTTACTGTGCTAAAATCCCCAGTGTTTCACTTACTTACCCCACCCTCCCCGCAACACTTGGCAACAACTGATCTTTTTATTGTCTCCATAGTTTGGCTTTTGCCAGCCTGTCATATATTTGGAATCATATAGTATGTGGCCTTTTTAGATTGGTGTCTTTCACTTAGTAATATGCATTTAAGTTTCTTCCATGTCTTTTCATGACATGATAGCTCATTTCTTTTTAGTACTGAATAATATTTGATTGTTGGCAAACCACAGTTTGTTTATCTGTTCGTCTACTGAAGGACATCTTGGTTGTTTATAATTTGGGTAATTATTAATAAAGCTGCTATAAACATCTTTGTGCAGAGTTTTGTGTGGATGAAGTTTTCAACTCGTTTGGGTAAATACTAAGGAGAATAATTGTTGGATCATATGGGACAAGCATGTTAGTTTTCTAAGAAACTGCCACATTGTCTTCCCAAGAGGTTGTACCGTGTTGCATTCCTACCTGCATTGAATGAAAATTCCTATTGCTCCACATCTTCACTAGCATTTGGTGTTGTCAGTGTTTTGGGTTTAGATATTCTCACAGTTATGTAGTGGATCCCATTATTTTAATTTGGAATTCCCCAGTGGTATACGATGCTGAGCATGTTTTCATAGGTCCTGTTGCCGTTGTCATCATATTTTCTTTTGGAAAGATGCCATATTTTCTTTGGTAAGTTGACTGTTCAGATGCCTTAACCATTTTTAAAATGAGTCATTTTTAATTGTTTTCTGTATATTTGGGATACAACTCTTTTATCAGATATGGATTTTGAAAATATTTTCTCTTAGTATGTGGCTTGTTTTTACCTTTTTTAAAAATAGTTTCTTTCACAGAAGTTTTTAATTTTAGCAAAGTTCAACTTATCACTTTTTTTCCTTTCAAGGACTATGCTTTTGGTATTGTATCTAAAAACAAATTGCCAAATCCAGGACAACTTTCCCTAAGTTTTCTTCTAAGAGTTTTATAGTTAAAGTTTTACAAGTCTTACATTGCGATCCATTTTGAGTTAATTTTTGTGAAAGGTGTAAGGTCTAGGTCTAGATTATTTTCTTTTCTTTTTGGCATTTGAGTGTCTGGTTATTCCAGCACCATGGGTAAAAAGACTATAGTTGCTCCAAAGTATTACCTTTGCTCTTTTGTCAGAGGTCAATTGGCTATAAATGTGTGATTCTATTTCTGAGTTCTCTTTTTCACTCCATTGATCAATTTGTCTATTTTGTTAATAGCTTTATAGTGAGTCTTGGACTTAGGAAGTATCAGTCCTTCACCTGTGCCCTGCTTCAGTGCTGCATTAACTTGAGTCATTCTTTCATAATTTGCATTATACTTTCCCATTGTGGATTTGCCCACCATATCAGAGGAGAAACTGCATGCTGATTAAACCACCATGGAAGTCTGGACCAATCATGAAATGATCTTGTCATCAAGAGAAACTACAGAAGGAAATATTTATTTTCATCTGCTTTGTGCTGGATGCTGAGCAAGTCACTTGGGAAACTTGAGCAAAAGCAGTTTAAAGTGAATGTCTAAACCATTCATTCTCAGGCAGATCCTTGATAGTTTTGCCGTATGTGTATATAGGCTCCTGGAGGCAGTTTTTGCTGCCAAAAAACTACCATCACATCTTACAGCAACAAAAATGGCAGAGAGCGCTAATATTTAGATAAAAGTTAAATTTGTGAGCGCTAATATTTAGATAAAAGTTAAATTTGTGAGCAAAATATTTTCACAACAATATTTAACATTAAGGAATAAAATTAAAAACCCTAAAAGCTTTTAGAAAAAAAATTGGAGCAACCCTGAGATAAAATTCAGACTGTCTTCAGGCATTTTCTTTATAATGACAAATACCAGAGACCACCTAGGCAATGAATGTCTGCAGAGTATTGAGTGGATGGAAAGAGCATTTAATGCCTATATCCTCCCTATGTCTGTATTTTCAAATATATTTCCATGGATTTATATATTCTCTTATAATTTTAATTCCTTCTATATCACTTCTGTGTCCCTTTCTTCCTATTTTAAATATATTTTTTCTTTTGTCTGCTAGCTGTATGTATCTTTAGCCCATTTTCCAACTAATTAGTTCTTTTCTTATTTATAATCTCCTTAATATTAAGGGTATAACTCACTTATCTGTGTGTTTCTTTTTTTTCCTTTTTTCAAGTTGTTGTCTTTCAATTTTTTGTTTACTTACAGAAATTTTATGTTTCAACATAGTTTATTACTTTCCCTTGTAATTGCTTATTCCCAGTGCTTCATGCTTAGAAGTTTTTTTGCCACCAATTTCGAATGTCTTGATTTTTCCATGTAATTGTGTAATCCTCTAGAATGTTCATGCGTTTGTGGTGAATAGGGACTATTCAACTGCCTTTTTAATCAAATCATAATCATTGAATACCCCACCTTCCCAGTTCCTGTCCATCTCACCTTTATCATGTATTATTATTTAAATACAATCAAGCACTTTCTAGACCATTTGATGTGTTTCATTCGTCTTCCTGTCAATTTTTGGAACTGCACCACAATCTTTTAATTATTGTACTTTCATTATCTTGGTGGTTAACTCTCCATTCATTTATCTTTAAAAATCTTCTTTGGCTATTTTCCTTCATTTCTTCTCTAAGATCAAGCTTAAAGTAATTTGGCAAAATTCCAAAAAAGAAAAAATCCACAAAAAGTATCTAGGATATATTTGGAGATGCACGACTTTAGGAAGGATTGTTATCTTTATAGAGACTCATTCTGAAATAGTGTATAATTTTCCTATAATTAGTCTTCCTTTGTGCCCTCAGTATTTTGCTTTGTTTTGTTTTCTTCATTTAGGTATAACATATTTCTTGACATTGTTATTCTTGTTAAATTCATGTGTGTGTGTTCTCATTGTGAATGCATTTCCATTTCCATTATGTTTTTTCTAACTAACATAGAGGAAAATGCTGTTTTGTATATTAATATTTTATCTTTTACCATACTAGAGTCAATTACTAGCCCTAAAAAAGTCAGTTTATTCTATTGTGGCTTTCAGCAGATAATTATATTACATTCCAATTGTAATGATTATACTCTTTCCAGTTTTTGTTTCTTGTTTCTCTCTTTTGTGCTCACTAGATTATTAGATCAATATTAAATATTAAACATTAATAGCAGAGATTCTGGTTGTTTCTAAGCTTAATAGAAGTGTTTGTAGTGTTTAAATGTTAAAAATGTGGTTTGTTGTTAGTTTTAAATAGATTTGATTTGTTTTATTGAGAAAGTATCTTTCAAATTCAAGTTTATAAGGTTATTTTTAAAATATTTTAAATGTTATCGAATACCACTTATTGTCTATGGAGGTGATTTCCATTTTTCTAGTGTATTGCAGTCTTGTACTATCTTACCTAACTTCATCGTATTTTAAGTGTATACATATGCTTGGGCTCAATGCCTGGGGCTCTGCCACACAGGGGTTGTTTCAGTTGCTACAACTGTTGAGTGACCAACTTGCTGATAGTAGAAACTGGCACTGAGACCCCCACACTCCCAGGATGCTCTGGTATTCAGTTGGTGACACTGGATTCTTTCCATCAGGGAGGGGGTGGGCCTTTGCTTGGGAACACACAGACTTTCTGCATGTGGGTTTTCCTCTCTGTAGTCGTGCCTTTGCCGGCACTATTATTCCAACATGGCCTCTGATTAATGTGCTTATTGCACAGAGAACACGTGTTGAAGGACTCAGTCCCAGAGGACTCACCATGCTACACCTAGCCTCCTTCTCACCCAGAAGCAGCTAACCTGATGAAACAAATGGTCTGGCCTCGGGAAGACTTAGCTATACCCTAATTGGAACCAACACCCAGAAATAAAGAAGCACTGTCCTAAAGATAGTAGATGATTTGAATCAGCATCTGACATGGGGTGCTGATTTTTCCAAAGCTTGAATATATGGGTCCAGGAATCAAGGACCAAGTGGGAGTGTTTCCTCCACTGTTACACAAGATTTCTCACTCACAGAATTTTTATCTTCTTCCTCCACTACCTTTGGTTCCAATGGAAGCATGCCTCTACCAGGTGAAAGCACTAGTTTCATTTAACTGAAAGTGGAGATTACTCCCTGCCATTTTAAGCTTTATATGCTACTGAATATGCTGTAGAGTATCATGACATGTAACTTATATTCTTGTGTAGTCTTTTCATGTTTCATCTCTTTCTTTTTTTTTGAGATGCAGTCTTGCTCTGTCGCCAGGCTGGAGTGAAATGGCGTGATCTTGGCTCCCTGCAAGCTCCACATCTGAGTTCAAGTGATTCTCCTGCTTCAGCCTTCCAAGTAGCTGGAATTACAGGCACACACCACCACACCCAGCTAATTTTTGTATTTTTAGTAGAGATGGGGATTCATCATTTTAGCCAGGATGGTCTCGATCTCCTGACCTCATGATCCTCCCGCCTCAATCTCCCAAAGTGCTGGGATTACAGGCATGAGCCACCGCGCCTGGCTGATCTCTTCTTATAAGTCTTAAAAATTGATTTCTTCCACTTTTTTCTTGAATTTATTACCTGGAGTTTTACTTATTTTGCTATTATTTGTCCAACAACTTTCTCATATCTGTTCTTTAAAGTTTTTCCATTATATAGTTTATTGTTTTTATCTTTATTATTTCTTCTTATCCTGTGGTTCATTTAAATGGTAATTGTTACCTTCTGAGGTTGAGAATATAATTTATATAATTTCTTTCTTGTTTGGAAATAAAATATTTGAGAACATCCATTTTTCTAAACTTCAGAATTATATATAAAAAACATTAATAACTCTTTGTTTTAGTTTGTTCAGGCTGTGAAAATAAGAATACCATAGACTGGATGACTTAATCAAACACTGACTTCCTATGATTCTACAGGCCGGGAAGTTCACAGATTTGCTGAGGATTTGCTTCCGGTTCATATGTTCATAGTCAGCTGTCTTCTCACTGTGTCCTCACATGGTTAAAAAGGAAGAGGCAGGTCTCTGCTTCTCTTTTATAAGAGCAGAAATCCCTTTTCATAGACTCCACTCTCATGACCTAATTATTTCTCAAATGCCTTAGCTCCAAATACCCTCACTTTAGAATTAGAATTTCAATTTATGAATTGATGTTTCACCAATATTTAGTCCATCATGGTCATGGTGTAATTCCTTTCTTTTACTTTCAGTGACGCTGAAAATTTTCATGTACTGGCTATGTTTTTCAAGAAAAGTTATAATTTGCCCAAATTTTAAATTACTGAGATATTTCCCCCTGTTTATTGAAATAAGAGTTTTTAAATTAATATGTGAGGATACTTGATTTTTGACAATTATGTATGTTGGGTTTTCCCCTTAGTTTTATATCTTTTGATGTTGAATCTTTACCTACTTAAAATTTAGGTGCTGTACTGTTATTTACTCTTTTCTCATTTAGATTTTACTTTGCTAGATTTTTTTCAAAGAGTCCATCAATTATTCATTCATAATGCTGTAAATAGCCCTAATTTATTTATTTTCTTTACTGCCCAGTCTTCCTTTTGGTGAATATACTACTTGCTTATATATTCTACTGTTAATGATTGTTATTTATGTTCTTCCCAATTGTGGATTAGTAAAATAATTCTAAGAACAGTTTCACGTGGGAGATAGATGTGGGGTAATGGGCATCATTGTTTTGTTCCTCATTTCCGATTATAAAAGGAACAATATTCCATGTGTCATAATTAAGAACAATGTTTGCTAACATTTTTAAAAAATACCCTTTACCAGGGTAAAGATGAATGCTTTTCTGTTCCTATAGTTTTCTAATCATGAATGGATAATGAATTTCATCAAATGCCTTTCCCTCATCTAATGAGATCTATGTATGCTTTTTTCTTTTATTCTGTGAATTGAGCACGTCAATATGTAAGCGAGTCTCCAGCTGCCACCATCTGAAATTCTCCTCCTGAAGACTGTCCTGGAAGCTGCAGAAAACTGTTCTCTCTCCTCATAAGGCAGGCTTGAAGTGCCTGGGTATCAACCTCCAACTTTCTTTTTTTCCCTCCCAGGGCCAGCACCCTCAACCGATGACTGACAGGAGCTGGTATTTATATATCTTCCAGATTCTCCTTCGGCTGGGGATAACCCTGAGGTGTGTGTTTCATGCTGTCTGAAACCTCTGTGGGAGTAAACTCCAGTTGCATGCAGTGGTAGTGAGTTTGATAACACATTCTGCCTAAATTTTTTTAATCCTGTTTCATCCTCCTCTACTGGTGGTTCCTGAAACTACTAAATAAATTGATTCGATTCATATTCTTATCTTGTGTCTGCTTCTGGGGGAAATCCAGTCTAAGACTGTTGAGCATTTTACTGTTGGTTTTTCCAACTTTGCATTCCTGGAATAAACCATGTTTATGTCAAGTGATATATTGTATATTGCTGGGTTTGTTCTGCCATTATTCTATGGATGATTTTTGCTCCTACATCCATGAGTTAGATTAACCTGTAATGGCCTTTTCTCTCACAGTCATGGTCAGACCCTCTAGCAAGATAATGCTTGCCTTATAAAATGTACTGGAGAGCATTCCTTGTCTTTCTATTGACTGCAATAGTTGGTGAAAGACTGGAATTATTACTTCCTTGAATGTTTAAAGATATGTTTGGAGCCATCCACGGCTTCGCATATTTTATAAAGTTTTTCCATCCTGTTGAGTGTGTATATAAATACATAAAGGCCTCTAAGGTGCTGCTTCTTCCTGATCTCCAGATCTCATCAATAGGACATCGTAGGGGATGGTCAGGCTGACTAAATTATGGCTCAGATCTGGAAAATCAATGCAACTTGGAGGCAAAATTATAATGTAAAAGTACTTCCATCCCTTCCAGGTAAACAAATAGAAAACAACAAAAAACAAGTCAGACGCCTTTTTCTAAAATTCTAACTGCAGTAAGGTAGAAAATTACCAAATTATAGACTACAGGACAGGAGCCAGGAACTCTGCTAATTTGCTCCAGTAAGTAGCCCACATGAGGACCAGCAGCAACCACTGTGCTCAGCATGGAAGCAAGTCTGTGATGGTCCAGAGTGAGGACTCCGCTGCCCCGGGTACTACCAAAGAAAGAGGGAGATCCACGTTTCCTCCAGGGACAAGACACTGCTTTTTACTGACTATTTTGGTAAAGAGGAGAAATTCCCGGCCCTTTCATAAAATTACAGCCTTTACAGGACAGAGAACCAATGCAGATTTTCTTCCATCTTTAAGATATACCTTTCAACTGTATGTTTAGAAGCTGCAGAAATATTACATGTGGGTATAGTGGTCTCCTAGGGCTTAAGGGGGTCTAAGTACTTGCCCCCTAAATCTTTGACTAAGGCACCCTAGTGACCCCAAGATGTAGTATTAGTTCTGAGCCACTGTCTGGTCACACGGCGAGGTGTGAGTATTTTTTTTTCTCTAATAGTCTCCAAAAGGCCTCTCTCTGTGGGAGGCTGAGAGTAATACTCCCAGTACACACAGGACATATTATCGTTGGGGCCAATGTGCTCTTTAGTGATGGTGCTCTAGGCTTATAAACTCTGCTGGTGGGTTTGGATCAGGGGGTGTGACTTTATTGTGGTGGCCCATAACTCTGCTTTCAAGAACTGAAGAACCATTCTTATGAGGTTATACAAATCAAGCGTGTCTTCAAGAAGGTTGTCCTTCTCTTTCCTCCCTAGTAGCCCCTTGGGCCACGTACCATTCAAAGTTGGTCAGACTAGGCCGGGTGCGGTGGCTCAAGCCTGTAATCCCAGCACTTTGGGAGGCCCAGACGGGCGGATCACAAGGTCAGGAGATCGAGACCATCCTGGCTAATTGGGTGAAACCCCGTCTCTACTAAAAATACAAAAAAAACTAGCCAGGCGAGGTGGCGGGCGCCTGTAGTCCCAGCTACTCGGGAGGCTGAGGCAGGAGAATGGCGGGAACCCGGGAGGCGGAGCTTGCAGTGAGCTGAGATCCGGCCACTGCACTCCAGCCTGGGCGACAGAGTGAGACTCCGTCTCAAAACAACAAAAAAAAAAACACAAAAAAACAAAAACAAAGTTGGTCAGACTAGTGATTACCCAGAACTTCATCAAAGTCTGCTCACTCTCTGGGTACTGGGGATAGCACAGGTGGACTCACGGGCTGGCATGCTATTCTTCAGTGCATTCTTCAAGCTTTGAAGAAGGAAATGTCTTCTGGAAGACCCCATGAGTTGTCACTAGGGGTTGGGGATAACTCAAAATAGGAAGGAGTTCAGAGGATGATAAGCCAGAAAAGAAAGAAAGAAACCCGAAACAACAGGAAAGACCACAGACATGGAAAACAGCCCCATCGCCTCCCAATGCCAACAAGAGTCACAACCACTTATAGCAGGGGGCAAATAATGCATTTTTTCTTCTTTGAATCATTTCTGACTTCCTGGCTTTTAATAACATAATAAGAGTATAAAACTAAAGTTATCATTTTCTATGATATATTCTCACTTAATTATGTTTGCTATTGGTATTCTATTTTGGAATAAATACATCTGTGATTTTTATTTCAAATTGTAGGTTGCAAAACCAATTTAATGTTTTGTGTCAAGCATGAACAAAAAAAGAGACAAGACAGAATAGAAAATATTATAATGCACTGCATATACAAAATAAGGGTATTATTTTGTGAAACTTTTGTTTCTTTTCACATACAGTGAGATACAGTAAAATACTGACCCATTCTTTAGATTTAACACAATCTGGTGGACAGTTTATATTATGCCTATTTATTTTCAACCTCACCTTTGATTCCTATCTTAGCTGGAGCATAAAGCCGACATAGATTTCAAGACGAGTAAATACATGCTATTCTCCTCTGAGCTTTAACTACCTCAAAATGGTCTGTTTATTTCTTTAACAATGAAAACATAACTAAGTATGCAATGATTTTATCACAATATTTCTCCCTGACAAGACTGTAATCCATTGTCCTCTAGGGTTTGTATTGTAGGGTCTAAGATCTAGTTTTTTTGAATATCTGATAACGTGTGTGTGTGTGTGTGCGCGCACACGTGTGTGTGTGATGTACATGTTGTAGCTTCTTTCCTTTCTTTACCTTTTTAATTACACTGCTTTCTCAGCACCTGTCTAGGAGTCAGTCTCTTCTTTCTGTCCACCTACCCTTTCAATTTATATACTCATGCTTTTATTTTGAATTGCATTTGTAGTTATTACAATGAGATCAGTGCCACGTCCACTCAAAGTGGTCCCAATCTTTCGCTCTTTGCTTTGGCTCCTCAAAGTGATCAACTGTAAAGCAGCGGTACTGATTGCCTTCAAGCTTCGGGTTATAGGACCTTTGGCTGGGAGCTGATGGCCCCACATAACTGATCTTCTGGCTTTGTAATGAGAGAACATGGAAGAATCTCTCTGGAAGGAAATTGAACACTTTAATAGTTCTGCCTATCTTTCTTTGCCAGATCAATTGTAAATCAGCGTAGAATGTCTCTAGTAATTCGAGAGACATTGTAACTCTAGAAAGTTAGTCTCTACTGCCTCCTGTATCCCTGCCATGTCAATACTAAGGGGCAGCCTGGCTGGAAGACTCAGTGCTGTGCCCCAAGCAGTTTTGCTAACAAGTTAGTTAAGCACCAGAAGAGGTCAGGCTGGGGAGAGAGCGTGTGTCCTGATTTTGCAAGTCATTCATGTTGGAATTTCCACACACTCCTGCTCTGTCCTGTGCTCTCCCCTTGGTGTGGTCTTGTCTAAGGCGCCCTTGCCTGATGATCTTGCCTCTCGCCACTCACCTAACACTTAATGCTCTTGTCCTCTTTCTCGTCCTTGAGCAAGCCTAGATGGACTTCGCCTCTGGGGTTTTCCACAAGTCCTTCCCTTTCCCTGTAAGGCTCTGCTCCCAGATATCTTGCCCGGCTTCCTATCATTCAGATTTGCATAAATATCACCTCCTCGGAGCAGCGTCCTCTGACCTCCCTGAGATACAGGGTCACACTCCTGTATATCATCCTATTGGGTTTTCTTCTTAGAATGTATCAGTATCTTACATGTTCTTGCTTTTGAATGTTTACTATCTCTCCCTAGATCTAGGGAAGAGCCTTATCAATTTCATTGCTGAAACCCTGAAGTCTTCACACTTCCTGAAACACTGAGTGCTCCCATAATTAGTGAGCAGTTCTGAAAATAAAATTACCTGGGCCTAATGTTTGAAATTATGTGCACACATATTTTTTTAGCTTCATAGTCTTAACTCCAAAATATAATCATCAGAGTTTTATGTGTTATCTCAGACAGGTTGCATTGACCTCCTGCAATAATTTTTTCTTATACAAACTAAGTTATGTTTACTATTTTCACTTTAAAAAAATATAGGATTAATAACAGAACCATTTATTTGAATGGCATCTACGTATCCATTGCAAAATTACATTAGTATTCCTGAAAATTCAGCCAACATCATCCTGTATCATTAGCCTATGCTGTTAACAAATTGCAATAATTTTTTTTTCTGAACTTAAAAATGTGTTTTTTTGTCCCCCCTGCACACACCCACACATATGTGTGCCTTAGCATATCTTCCTAAATTATATTCAAGAACTTTAAGGCAAACCAGTTCAAAATGATAATTATCAGGTTTTCTTAGATGCTCAAAATCATCTAAACATTCTTCTTTTAGGCCAGCAAATCATAATCAAATCACTCAGAATCAATGAATTGATTGGCCATATGAAGGACCATCTCCATAAAACAAATATGCAAAAATATACATGGAATTTCAGTGGGTTCACGAACTCCACTAAGCTTATTTACTAACCCCGTCTAGTGGCTTTTGCTTAAAATAATTTTTATCTTATTTTATTATTTTATCCTCATCTGTTTTCATTTGCATTATTTTATTGCAAGCAATTTATAAGTCTTTAAGAAAGAACAAAAGCATTCAACTTAAATTCAAGTAAGCAATTTTAATATTTTAGGATTCTCTCTTATGATAAACATTACATAATCTTGGAAACAAGGTTGAGAATGTCTGCTAACTTATTTTTAAATCTTTATTCATGTTCATAGTTATGGTTATTTACAAAGTTATACTTGCAGAGACAAACTATAAGGTTAAAAATCTCTGAAAGATCTCCTTAATTTGTTTTAGTTTCTGTTCCAGTTTTTAAGGTTCCATATTAACTTCTTGAGTTTGAAGCAAATAGTGCACCATGTTCTTTCTCAAAGTGGCCAGTGAGTTGGACTCTTGGTGGCACAGTGACAGATAAATCTTCATTCTTTTGGACACCGATACAATGAGCCAGTGGCTCATTCCAAACTAGCATATGTATTTGATTATGAGCATGGCAAACATTGCTGATACAGGTACAAGTCTTTGTTGCTTTAGAAATGACCAATCTCATGACCTAAATTTTGAGTAAAAGTACATTACATGTAGATTTTTTCCAATTTGACTGAATTTGAAACAGTATACTTATGCTTTGATGTGTGCAATCTTTAAGGCCCAGCTAAACTTAATAGATGGTATTTATCTTACCATTATTTTATGCATTTTTAAGTATTAAACTTTGAGAGAAAATACATTTCTAGATTAATAAAATAGCGCAGTCAAAACCTTTATTAATTTTTCTCATTAAACTGAAATGATAAACCAAATGAATGAGAAAAATGGCAGTAAAAGATTTAGCATGAAATATTATTTCTCAGGTAATGTCAAGAATATTATGAAAATATATACTTGCTTATAACTGAATCAAAGAAAATGAATGCATTTACCTTGGAAAAGCAGAGGTACTGATTGCCTTCAAGCTTCGGGTTATAGGACCTTAGGCTGGGAGCTGATGGCCCCACATATCTGATCTTCTGGTTTTGTAATGAGAGAAAATGGAAGAATCTCTCTGGAAGGAAAACTTAGATCATTTATCTCTCAAGCTATATCTATTCCATAATGTATATGGAACACTTTAATATTTCTGCCTATCTTTCTTGCCAGAGTAGAAAACAGGTTCAAAATAAAATAGTCTGAATTATCATAAAGCCAAAAATAAGAATGGAATATTTAAAATTATAACTCACTTAACCAGTGAAAACTGAACACATTAATCTTCTTTAGTCGGGGACCTGCCATCATCTTTTGCATATTGTATTTAGCCAACAACCAAATTTTAATTTTTAATTAGGAGACATTAAAATATAATTAGCAGCAAATAACAGAATGACAAAGGTACAGAAATTCATAAAGGTCAAAGAAAGCAGCATTTTTAGCCATAGCAAGAAATGTTCTAACATGAATTTTGGGAATTATGGTGAGTGCTTCACCTTCCCCACATTCACCTCCAAGGCAAATTTTCTAGAAGCAACATTTCTATTTGACAAGAGTATAATGATAATAATACAGAAATAGCTGTCAAAACCAGAGAGTGTACATTCTTCCGAGTCAAGAGACTCTCAAACCTCAATAAACCTTTATCCCATGTATAAGGGAACATAGCAAATTCCAACTTAGCACAGATGTAACAAAATTAATTAATCGATCAGAGACTGATACAATTTTGAATATGCACTTTCCAGAATGAAGCAGAGGACAACATAGACCATCTGCAGCTGTCAAACCTGTGGAAGTGAAACAATGGATTACAAAATTCACGCAGTGTATGAATTATCAACGAAAAACAAACACTTGGTCAAAAAAAGTTGGTCAGTGGCCTAACACGTAGATATTCTTAAGTATATATTTATATATATAATGATAAAAATTAGCTTGCATGAGGGTCGCAGTACATCTACTTTGAAGTTATAGCACATATACTATAAGCAATTTACAGAATTTGTCAGGTTTGCATATACAGGAATTGCAAAATGAATTAAAATACATTGAAATATAGAACACTCAAAATGTAGTTCTGTAAACCTCCTAGGATTGACGGAGATTGGCCATAACCAGCACTTGCCACCATTGAATAAGAACTGTAATCAAGAAAAAGAAGAAAAATCCAAGAAAAAAGGGGAAAATAAAAAAAAATTCTTTCTTGTGTTATTCCTTATTTAAAGTAATGTCCTCCTTGTTGACTTGCAGTGTTGATAGTTTTGTTCTTGCCCTAAAAAGGGGGTTTTGTTTGATGATAGCTTCTGTTCTGTAGCGTTTTGATCTCTGTTTGCTTCCTGAAGATACTGGGTCCTTTAGTAGGAAATCAGTGGTATCCATAGTAAATATTCCCTATCCTGATGACATTCAGGCCAACCCTCGAGCAGTCAGTGAGATGATTTTAGTCGCCGAAAGAAAAGGGAAAAAAATAGATCTTGCTATTAGAAAACGTTCTATCGCTTCACACTAATTCTCTTAAAATAAAAGATCAGTGTTTTGCCAAAGAAAATATGATCAACAAAGCATGTGATAGCCTCTTCATTTATGCTTCCGGAAGCAGGCGCTCCTTGTGTAGTGAATTAGAGTACAGTGGGTGCAGGGTGGTGCTTGGAGTTTAGGGTCAACTTTGCTGTCCGCTCCGTAGATTTTACAGGCGATTTGCTCTTTGCTTTAAGAAGAGAAAGTGATATTGGAAAAAAGTCAGCACTTTAGATTAAAGCAAAGCACCCTTCACAAAGCCACAAACAAGAAGCAGGACAGAAAGTCCATGGCTTGTAGCTATCCTCGCACCTGCGGAAGAAGTTATAAGATATTCGCTCATCTTGAAGATTTCCAACGCTCCTTATTAGGCTGTTTTAAACACATACATATATATATTTAATTAGCTCGCCAGCTTGGCTCTGGTGCTCATGAATGTCTTGGCATGCACTGCAAACAACAACACATACAAAGGATTTCAGTCCCAGGAAGTTGGTGTTGTTTGTTTTGTCTGTTTTCAAACAATGCCATCCCATGGCTGGGAACACTGAGAGGGGCAAATCCAGATACTTTTCCCTCAAGTAATTCCTTGAGGATCATTCCCTAAAGTCATCTGGTTCTTCCTATACTGGTACCTAAAAACACATCCCTTTTTTTTCCTACTGCATGAGCATAAATCCACAGGGCATATGACACAACCTGAGGACAGCAGGTTCCTCAACGAGGGGGGAACTTGTTCTAAGGTGGGTGCATTTGGGCATTTACTTTTAGAGTGAGATTTTTTTTTTTTTAAATCTTCAAAATCTTGGAGAAAGTTAGTGCTATCAAGAATTGGAAACTCCTGAAAGAGCTCCAAGACTATCTCAGGGAAGAAATTGTAGTTTTGCATTTTTTTTTCATATATTTTATTCAATAAACTTCTAGCTACATATTGAATACCTTTATTAGTAAAGAACAAAAATGTGATGAGGATCAAAGCATTACCTTCTTTCATCTTTAACTGGACAAAGATTAAATGTGTTTGAAGGGGGTAAGCGTGGGGAAATGCAATCTTTTGAATACTTCATCTAAATCATGTTTGGGTCCACATTGACAATGATAAAAATTGTGGCAGAACCCCTTTTTCTCTAAAAGTCACTGTATGTAGAATAAATATTTGGGGCTTCCAAAGTAGCCATTTAGTAAACTCACATTACTGTATTTCTGCTAGGTTACTTTAGTGTTGTCATTGAGTTGCCTTACTGGTAGGAGGGCTATATATTTACCAGTATACAGTATCTCCTCACAGAAACCCAGTGACTGGAGGAAGACCCAGAGGTTAGTAGTGGGGCTCTGCAGAATGGTCCTCTATTCAAATTGGGTGACAAATTTCAAAAAATGCAACAGTGATAGCTCAGTTCACATGCAGTTCTAAGTACAGAGATTTTGCAAGGAAAATGTACACAATCTATGTAGAACCAATAACATCAGAGCTTTCCAAAATTAAACACGTATTCTCATTATCTTTAGAAGAGAAACTCTTTGACAGGGATTCATTTAATGAAAAAAAAGAAAGAAAAATAAATTATTAAATGCTTCCCCAAATAGGCAATGGTCCTTGATTTCACACAAAGTATGTCTGGTATTGAATACAAGTTTTAAAATGCTGAAAGCAAATACAACTTGGTAAAATAATTCACTATTTAAAATGTATTTTGTGAAATAATGGTTTTCTTTTCAACATGGGCATTGCAGATTGGCTCGAATTTGTTGAAACTGCACCATAACTTATGTCGTCCCTTTTCTTAATTAATCAACCCTTCACAGGACATGCCCGATCCCATTAGCCCAGTGAGATATTATGGAAACAGCTGCTTCATTTTGACCCACCATTTCCTATCATACTATATCCAGCATGTGCAAGTTAAAGCATAATTTACATGAGTATTATAACTAAAAGGAAACCCAATGATGCAGTGTAAAGAATATTTTGAGCCTACTAAAATTTTGAACTTCCATCAGATATGTAATAAACTATTGAAGCATAGTGCTTTTGTTTTCAGATTGTAATCATTCAACCACTCTAGGTGCATGCATTTACTAGCATATTTTTAATTAAATACAATTCATTTTCACCAGGAAAATTACAAAGATTTTTTCCTATATAGTGAATTCTAAAGCAAATGTGTATTGTCATCAAATTACTGTGTTTCTCTCCTTTCTGTTTTTTATGTCTTGAATGAAAAGATATGTACTTCTTTATCTTTGTAGGCCCAAAGACTTTTAGAAGTGACATCTGAGAATCTAAAATGCTACAATTTGTCCTGTGTAATTTTAACAAATAATCATCATAGTCATTTTCATTCAGATTTATACTAATTACATAATGCCATTACTTCTTATCAAACATGTTACGGTTTATTGTATGGAAATATTAACTTTTATGTAACAAGTAAACTTCGGCCACTCTGTGCTCATTTTACAGATAGAAATGCTTTACTTTTGTGAAATACTCAGAGCCAGGGTTGCCGTCAGGACCCCTGAGTTCTGATTTCCTCTGCTGCCACTCACTTTTGAGATCTTAAATGAGATACTATTTCCCCATGTTTCCTAAAGTGAGCATAATAACTGTGTAGAATTGTCTTATTCTCATCATATTAGTATGCCAGGTATTGTGTTGTGATAGGATTGCCTGTTTTGTTTTATTTGATTTCTTTTGTTCTCTGCTGAGGCCAAGCAGGATAATCTGTCATCCCCTTAATACAGTCACACGTTTAAGCAACTATTGCCCTCAGATAATTGCCTGTCCATTTATCTGTTCCTAGTAGCTAGTTGTAATCTCTCCCTCCTCTGAACTTCAGCAGTATTTTCTTTTGCTAGATTCTTTACCAGGCCTACATTGTGTGTAATTAATCATATTTGTTACCTCACTGATTATGCTATTAGCTCATTAAAAGCAAGGAGTAAAATTTTTTGCAATTTTAAAAATTACTTTCAATGTGTAAAGCAAGGCCTCGAGAGTTTTCAAACTTTACCCCCAACATAAAATGCTCTGTGAAGAAGAAAGGAAGATGCTATTATCTAAATTATGTGAAGAAAATTTACAGGCAGTAGGCTTAGATGAAGATAGGCCTAATAGGACCTAGAGGTCTCTCTTGGACACAGACTGCCGTTTCATAATGTCCTTCGACATCTGTTTAATCATGACGCCTTTCATTTGCTTTGTTTCTGTGCTTACAGATTTTCATAGTGCTGTCACAAGTGTAATCCCCCGCCTTTGTAAGGCGGAGGAGGTGTTTTCTTCATTTTGTAAATGGAAGAGTCTGAGAAGTCTTAGAAGTCTCAGCAGGGCAGAAACTTCGCTTCCATTTCTCATCCTTTTCTCTTCCTCATGCAAGAGTGGTGTGGGCCTCGCCTCTCCTGAGATGCAGCAGGCAAGCATTTCTCAAGAGAGTGTGACAAATGAAAGCCCGGCCGAGGAGAAACATGGAAAAAACCTTCCAGATATTAACTTCACTATGGTTATGATTTCAGAGAATAACAGAAATTCCATATATTTCATTACAAAAAGAAAGGAAAATTAAAAACAAGCAAAGCATAGTAGTTGAGACCTTGGTAGCCTCAGCAGTCCGGCGGAAATGGTGTGGGGCTGCCCGCCTCAAGTGGACTGCCTGTTGCCAGCCAGAGAGGGCCACTGCCTGGAGAGGTCAGGGTCTGCTTCTGCGTCACTGCCTGAGTGCCACCAGCTCCTGTTCTCATGCCTCTTGCCCTTCCATGCCCCTCTCATATGTCCGCCAGGTAGAAGTGCTTGGCTGCCTTTCAGCACCTTCCTTTTCAGTTTAGACCTCCGTCTGTGCTACCATTTTTTCCCTGCGTCTGCAGTCACCAGGCTGGGAGACAGTGGGCAGGCTGAACAGTGCTGCATCTTTCCGCGTGCCCACACCTTACCCTCCAAAATGGCTGAAACTACTGGGGACCTGCTAGGTGCCAGGCAACATGCAGTAGGCACTGTGCCTCCATCATACTGGTTAATCCTCACAACAACCCTGTGTGGCAAATATGCAGATCAGGAATATGTAACCCAAAAAATGTGAAATAACTCATCCTAGCAGGGAGTAATGCAAAGACACAGAAATGAAGAAACAGCAGTGTGGTCCATCAGCACAGAGCAGAAATCTGCTGCTTTCTGAAACCCCTTGAGACAAGCGACCTTGCTCCAATACCCCACATTTTTTAAATTGAGATGCGCAGCTATCATTTGAATGTATACTCATCTTTTCAGAGGAAATGCACCACGTGTAACATAGTTCGCATATAACATACTTCATACTTGATATAAAACTTAACTTTTCCCCAACTCTGAACTGATAAATATTGAATATGAAAACATTACCAGCCTCTTGGTTTTTCTATGCATTAATAAAATGTAAAGCCTGTTTGTTCTTCGTAATGTACCAAATTTCTTATGATATAACAATATTTTTAACTTTTCATAGCATAGACTTTTACAGCTTACAAAGGTTCCTCTGAATTCCTTTAAATATTCATTTAATACCTGGCTCCACTATTATTCTAGCATTCCTTCTTCTTTTCAAAAATCTCTTTTCCAAGCTTTTTATTCAAATTTGGTAGTCTGGGCCCAGGAAAGGTTACATTGATGGATCAAAGTACCATCGTTAGTTAGTGGCAGGTGGGGGATGAGAACCAGAATTTTGGGCTCTAGGAAAGATCCCAGAAGGGGATGTGGGTATTTAATTCAAAGTGCTGAGTGAAGAAAACTAAATAAACCACTTATTCCATGTACATTTGACCAATTCTCCAAATATCCACTTTCTCTTGGCTTTGAATATTTTCTGATGGATTAATTTCCTATGTAAACACAAGTTTAGTTGGCTTAGATATGGGGTACCATCAGTATTTTCGGGGCATCATTCTGCAGAGTTAGGTGTGATTCCTGGTCGGCTTTTCTCTTCTTTCTCTTCTTGTTTGGGTATCTAATGGATCAAAAGGAGCAAGGAAAAAGAAAGAAAACATTTTCTACTCCCACCCACCACCCCACTGTGGCTGCATGGTCTGACTCCAGAATCTTTGTTTTGTAAAAGTGAATATGAGTGAGGCTCATAACCACAAACTTAAAAATAGAAATCCTCCAACAGTAAAAGTAGCAACAGCCAAATACTTTTCTGTCTGTGAAGAAGTCCAGCTTATGGGGAACTGAGTGTCCATTACAGCTCTTCGGACAGACGGGCCCCTTCAACATATTTCTCATTTATTACAGGTGCCAGCTTCAGAAATGAAAATCGCTGTGTGAGAAAAACTGAGCTAGCTTCTAATGCAATTTTTATTCAGGTTTGAACATACTAAATCACTGTTTAAGGGGAAAGGTCAAATAATAGAATGATTTTATCCCATAATTTTTTGAGAAGAGTATCTTTTTATTAGAATGCTTATGCGTCCGGTGCCAATTTCTTCCAGAAATCTGCTTTTAAAAGAAATGTGCTTCACTTTGACCTAATACATAAATTGCCTATTTAATGTGCACCGGCATGTTGGTAGCAGCTGTTTAAATTTCCCTTCTTGCTTTCCTTTAGTCAGCAAATTTACAGCTCTGTTCTAGTTATGAGGGCTCTTACTGTAGCTGAGGGGGAGTGCAGTTGCCCATGAACGCAGTTCTACAGGACAGGGTGCATGGGTGCCACTCCATTCACCAAAGACCGTTCTCTTCTGTTGCTTAGAACCCTCCTCTGCAGCTGTCAGGCCTTTCTACCTCCTGCAGCAACTGAAGAGTGGATGTGTGCAAGCAATGCTGCCTTCTTCTTGCTGGGGACACGGCACGTCTGAAAACAGCACATTTTCATGGTAGCACACCCCTACAAGCAAGAACTGATTTTGTGCAGATGGGATGATGGTTATGATAGAGGCTGCCAATAATTTTGAACGCTTATGATTTCTTTACCTCTGGCTATGATCCCAGGAGTTAACCATAATCATTTTACTGATAGGGAACTGAAGCTGAAGGAGATTATGCAACTTATTGGAGTTTATTCAACTAGTAGGTGGTACAGGTGAGACTCAAATCCGGTTTCTGTTTGACTGTAGAGCTAAGATGGTACAAATATTTGCATCATAATTTCGTATGGCAATTCCTCATATCTGAAAACTTTATACTTTTCCAATTCTGCCTATTAAAAATATATAGAGATATGAACGGCTTTGGCAAAATGTAAAGGAGAACAATATAAATTGGTGGAAAAACAAACAGAAACCTTTCCAAGAATGAAATTCTAATACTGCATATATTTAATAATTGCTTTAATGCATAAATAGGAATGATTTATAATTAGCACTACATTTACTGGTATATAGACAAATGTTGCTAAAATGCTTGAAACTATTTAGTCACAGAGTTTAAAAATGCTTCCTGCCTGCTTGCTTTCATTATTCATTAGCATTCTCTTTATTAATCATGTATAGGTAGTTATTAATCCAGGATTTATTTGAAAAATCACAAATTTCATATTAGGAATTCCACATGTGGTTTTGTTGCCCTGATCATGAATGGTGCTAAATTTGACTAAGGGTTTCAGAAAGTGTATTCAAGTTGGGGAACGCAATAGAGACAAATGGCATCCATGTGCCCTGGCATCCTTTCAGCGATCGTGCACCCAGAACCCTTCCTTGGCTCAGTGAGGACAGCTTGCCCTGAATTAGAAAGCCAACAGAAGTGCATCACAGCTAGTATTGTTGACTACTAACTGAAAAGGGCAGAGAAAAGAATAATTCGTGAGTTGAGGAAACAGGGGTCAGTTTGGCTGAATATCTGAGAAATCGCTCATCAGTTGGTGAAATAAAGAATACCTCTTCTTATCCACGTCCTCTTTGCATGTTGCTATAGACCTCCACTGCCAATACTGTCAGAGAAAAATCTCTCATCAAAGCAGGAAAAACATCTCATATTTTTAAAGAAATGGCAACTGAGGAACTCAGAGTGAAAAAAATAGAAGAAAAAGAAAGAAGGAAAGAAACATAGCTGCAAATATGTGATTTCATTTCCCACATATCTTCTTAGGTAAATTGAAAAATAAAGATATAGCCATGATTTATAAATATAAAAACTAACGACCGGGAGCGGTGGCTCACGCCTGTAATCCCAGCACTTTGGGAGGCCGAGGCAGGCAGATCACCAGGTCTAGAGATCAAGAACATCCTGGCCAACATGGTGAAACCCCGTCTCTACTAAAAATACAAAAATTAGCTGGGCGCATGCCTGTAGTCCCAGCTACTTGGCTGACACAGAGAACTGTTTGAACCCAGGAAGTGGAGGCTGCAGTGAGCTGAGATCACGCCACTGCACTCCAGCCTGGGTGACAGAGTAAGACTCTGTCTCAAAAACAAAAAACAACAAAAAACTAAAAAACAAATTTTTATGGTTGATTAATGTCTGACTTTGAGGAAGGAATCATTGGAGGACCTAATGTCAATAGGACCTAAAAAAGCATAAATTATATGGCTTCAGAAAACACACCTGTTTTAACACAAGGAAAATATCTTAAGATTTTACCCATATTTTTTCCAAGTTTGAGCCAGTGGCTTTACCGTTTTCCTTAATCTAGCTATTTCAAGTTTTCTTAATTAGAATGCTTTATTAATTACCTTCATTAGTAGAAGTTATCTTCTTAGCTATCAGCATTAAGTAATTAGAAATATTTGAAGCAAGATTTTAAAAATTCACATCTCATTTATCAAGATATACAAATAAAAGGACAGAAGTAAGCCATTGCCTGGGATTTGTTCATCAAACTTCCCAGACATAATTTGTCATTAAATATCATTTTAAATAAATTAATATTATCATCATGAATATGTAATGAAGGATAGTCCAAGGGATGTTTTTTAATCTTTTCTGACCACTGCTACATAGGCAGTCTGGGGTTGTTTTCTTAAACATTCACCAAATTACATTAAACTTCAAGTATATTCTTAGCAGTGGTATTATCCTCAGAAGTGTTTTGCACTATACATAAACCAAAACGTAATTTTCTATCCCTAAACATTTAACTCTAAGTACATGCGAAACACAATGCTAAGTGCTGCAATAACACTTAAAGTTCAAGACACAATTCCTATCTTCACAATCCTTATAATATTTTCAGATAGTTTGAAATAGAGTGAGGTTTTAAATTCTAAAGTTTTTTTTTTTTTTTCTGTTTAGTGGTTGTGATTCTATTGCTCAATCCCTAAATGTTGGATTTTTCAAATTAACTATTTACAATGCTAGAAGTTAGAGAATTGCCTTCATAGCATATGAATTTGTTTAATCAGAAAAACTAAAGGTAAAAGATTATATGCATGGCTGAAGAGCAGGCTCCTCAGGGTGTGTCTGTAACAGAAGCCATCAAAATGAAGCAAGAAAAACACTGATCTCATAACAGAGCCCTTCGCTGCACAGTGCTTGACACCTTTACATTTTAACATTTGAAGTATTTCACTGCATTATTTAACTTCATTAAAATGTTTCTCTGTGAAGATAATAATAAAATTGCTAGACTTAATTTCATCTTTAGAATTTTCTCTACAGCTTCATATTTGTCAGCTTCACGGACTAAGAAACCATAACTCCTAGATTTTACTATTTGCTTTAATTCAAGCACTGTTTAACCTATATCAAGTATGTTTTATACCTATAGGATTCTGAATTCATGCAAAAATGCTCTCTCAGAGTCTGTTTTGAAGCAGTTGCATTAAGTAAAACATAATACTCATTTATAAATCTTCCTGTGTCTGATTTCCCTTGATACTCCCAAAGACAATGGGAGTATCCTCACTTTGATCTCCCTTGGAATTGGGGGCTGTGTGAATCATCTCATTGACAGGAAAAATGATTGCATGATATTTTATTTACTTGTATGTGTTTGATTTATTTAATCAATGTGAATTCATCAAGATCACACCTATTTGCTTAGAAAAGCAAGACTAACTTGATGGTCAGATTCTCCACCCAGACTCCAGGAAATAAGATGTAATAAAATACAAAGTTCCTAATTTCAATGCATTTTCTGCATAGACCATTTTCATAACAGTACTTTAGGTACATATATGTATATGTGTAGATATTTTTAAGATTTTGTCATGAACTCTATAATTATACACCATTATTTTACTTTGCTTCTCTTTGTTGAAATATTTTATGTGTTTGCTAATTTATTTTCTCTCTTATGAGACAACTGTTTACCATTTTTAATTGGAAAAAATTTAATTTTTCTTTTTCTGCTTATAACAAAGTAATACATTATCATTGTACAAGTGTTATAAACAAGCAAAACAATAAAAAATTAAAAACAATAACATATTGACTGTTGTACATTTTCTTTTTTTCTTTTATTTTTCTGTGCACATGGCTCAGACTGATTTAAAGCTTTGTACGCTACATTTTTTCACCTTAAAGTTTTGTATCCTATATTTTTTCATGTGATGTTATGTACTGAGTCCTTTCTAATGTCTCTAAACATTCTTTGAGAACATGATTCTAGAAACTGCTTAATGTTCACTGTATGCTTTAACACATTCACTAGGTAACTTGCCTTTTGGTCATCTGTGTATTTCCAGGTGTATGAAAAACTCCATGATAAGCATTGCACTTCATGACTCACTATGATATCCTTGGAATTTCCTCCTGAAAGTATAATTTCAGGGACATACGGGTTGCATAATCTAAAGCCTCGTGATGACTCTTCCCTGACAAATTTTCCTTCACAAGGGAAGTACTGATTCACCATGCCAATGGCAATGTAGCAGAATGTCTGATTCACTGTAACCTTTATGATGCTTGTTGATTTAGAAAACTTTTGCCAAGATTATATCTGTCAAATTTTTTTTTAATGACAAAGGGTTTTGACTGGGACTGCATCAAATCTATAAATACTTCTGAAAAACCTGACATGCTTGCAATTCTGAGATGGGCCGTCCAAAAACATAGCATTGTAACTCATTTATTCAAACCTAAACTCTCTCAATGAAGTGTTTTAGTGGTCATCATATTCATACTACTGATTTGCAACCATACTTTTTCAAAAAATGATTATATATTTTATATCTTTTACTTGTTGCTACTATTGAGGATTCAATATTATTCCTAAAATTATTTTCTACTTTGGTATTGGAGTTATGTAGAAGGTTGACCTAAGTTTATACTTTTATCTTAATTTTATTCATATTAGATGATCACTTTTAATATCTCTAAGTGACTAGGAGTGGGTTAGAAAATCATAGCATCTGTAAATATTGACATTTATTATTTTCCTAAGTATTAGACACAAATATTTCCTTGTTTGATGCTTTACTTTTTAGTTACATATTATTTAGTTAAATAAAATTTTAAAGTTATAGCTAAATATTTTCACTTGCAAATGATTTTGTAACTTTTAACCTTCAAAGTCACAAGTATCTTATTTTATGCTAATCTTCCTATATTTGATTTTTATTTTCTGCTTAGTTCTTTAACTGGCGTTCACTTGGATATATATTGTAAACTGTGATTATATGTCTCCTTTTGGCATTATTAATTAAATAAATCCTTCATTAATTATTACATTTTAAAATTCATTAGATATTATTTTGCATAATTTTTGAGCTTTCCAAGTTTGTTTTTATTTGCTTTATTCTCTATTCATATTTCTGTTTCTTTGTTGTCCTCTTAAATAATGGTTATTTTGTAGCATAATTTCTTATCTGGTAGGTAAAGAGATAGAGAACTAGGGCATTGCTGAGCTCACTCATGTGCTAGGTTTACTCTGCTAGATTTTTAAAATTCATTATTTCATTTAATGTTAAAAATGATCCTTGGTAGATAAGTATTACCATATCAGTTTTATACATAAGATTTTGAAGTTCAGAGACATTTTGTGAGCAGCTCACCCAAAGTAACATGCTGGTAGATAGCAAATCTAGGAATCAAATCTATATCTACCTGGTACCATAAACTATGAATTTTTTATTATTAATTTATATTCCTATTTTATTTTTGTTTCTTTTTAAGTCTTTAAATAATATTCTAACTTGTTTATGTTTTCAGATGTATTACTAATTACTTTGTGATTTTAAAAACTCAGAAAACCTTTTTTGAAAACTTGAATTTAATTAAGATGAACACCAGTTTGTATAATTATGGCTTTAGAATACCTGTTATTTATTCAGGTTGCAGTTTAAATTCTTAAAAATCCTTTGGAATTTTATCATGTTTTATAATAAAGATCTAGTTACAACCTTGGGCAAGACAGCTGGTGGCTAATATGTTGTGTTTATTTAGAGGAAAATTTATCATCAATTAATGGCATTGTGACAGAAGAAAAAAAAGAAAGCTCTGAAATTATAAACCACAAAACATAAGCCAGAAATGGAGATCTAGTTTTCCTTCCTTAACCCATCACTTCCACACACTCAGGAAGGAAAATATTTGCCTAGAAGAACCAGGTGGTAAAGACCATTAACTCTAATCATTGCATTGCTGATAATGGTATATAAGCATATGCAATAATAGTCATATTTTTACAGCAACTAGCCACCATTTATTCAGGGATTATTAAGTGCCAATCTTCATATGTACATCATTTCCTTTAACTGTCAAAACCCTGTGAGGATTGTAGTATAGTTCTCATTTAAGAAATGAGGAAACAGGCTGGGCACAGTAACTCACGCCTGTAATCCCAGCACTTTGGGAAGCCAAGAAGGGTGGATCACTTGAGGTCAGGAGTTTGAGACCAGCCTGGCCAACATGGTGAAATGCTGTCTCTACTGAAAATACAAAAATTAGCCGAGCGTGGTGGTGCGCACCTGTAATCCAAGCTACTCAGGAAGCTGAGGCAGGAGAATTGCTTGAACCCGGGAGGTGGAGGTTGTAATGAGCTGGGATCACACCATTGCACTCTAGCCTGGGCGACAGACAGAGCAAAGCTCCGTTTCAAAACAAAAACAAAAACAGAAACAAAAACAAAAAAAAAGAAGGAAATGAGGAAACAGACATACAGCGCTATGAGTGATGGAGCTGAGATGTGAAGCAGCTTTCCTCTTTAACTGCTGTGTGCTAGTGCCTCTACCAATTAGTAGGCAAAGCCGTAGGCAGAAGGTCTGAGGAGTGTGTCCCTGCTCATTTACGCCCCTTCACTGCTCAGATGAAGGCACTGGTTCAGCCTATCAGTGGCAGAAGTGGTCCTTGGAAGAAGGAACTCTTGACCTTTGTTGCTCTTTTAGGGTGTGTGTTATTGTGACTAACAGAGTGAAGCCTTTCTAGCAATTTCTCAACACTTTGGCCATCTAGCCAGGAAGCTGGTCCTCTGGTAGCTTCCTGAAGTCGCAGACATCATGGAATCACTTGAGACAAGAACTTAGAACATTGGCAAATTCTGTTTCATGTCTCCTTAACTACAGAGGAACTAGGAGTCACAAGCAAGCCTTCGTGTGGCCAGTTATGAATGGAAAAGCCCATCCAACCTACAGCAAGGCCTTGACATTCTAGGCCCAAATAGTTCTGAACTTCAATGAGTAAAATTAAATATGGTTTGCAGGAGAATTTAACCAGTATAGAATCTTAATCCACGTAATTCTGGTTCAAATATAGCCCTACCAGATTCCTTGGCCTGTATTATCCAAATCATTCCCTCATATCTATTTTTTGTCTTATTCATAGACACTTGATTTACATAGTTGCCATTTATATGATAGAATTACAATGATGAAATTAATTTAACCTGTGTAAGCAGCCAAGTTGGATCATTTAAACAAAAATCAGCAGTAAGGGCTGAATTATATGACTGACTCTACCTCAAAGCAGTGCATCATTTACTCACATATTAAATGAGACAAGCAATCTTCCTGCAAAGACCCTCAGCCCCTCATCTCCCTCCTCCCAATGGCTTTGCCATCCCGTGTTAAGACGAATCCTGCTGAATGTGGCCACTCTGGGCTCCTGGCAGCTGTTGCAGCAGCTGCCTCTTAACAGTCAGGTTCATATCACGGTGAACACACAATAATTGTATTTCGGAGTTCGGAGAATCAGCATTCCTGCTGAACTACTACAGACTCCACACATGGAGACACAAGTACCACCTTCACTGCAGCCAGTTTCCTTACAAATACCAGCTGTTGATCACAGGAGTGAACAGATTCACAAAAGTCCACCCTAATACTGGAAACACTAAGAGCAACAGAGCAGAGCCTCTAAAAAAAGAATTTTGTAGCATGACACAGATAGACATCCAGATATATATCTCATAGTAAATGATAAGAAATTTTTTTTACCCTGAAAAACTTCAAAAAGCTAATGATTCTTTTAACTTTTGGAACATAGCATGCTTATTTCTGGTTCTACAGTCATGCTGGTTCAGTAGGCACTGGGTGGAGTCCTGGAATAGATGGGCTGCACAACTCACTTTCAGAAACACAGTTTGGGAGTCTTGATCAGTTCTGGAGTAGTGGCAAAATTATCTAATTACGAAAACATAATTATACAAAAAAAAAAAAGAACATGAGCCCACTTGTTCAGGGCACATAGAGGAATTGCAAAAGCAAGTTACGATATTTGTAGCCAAGAAGTTACAGTTAAGGTGATCAACTGTCCCGGTTTGCTTAAAACTAAGAGGTTTTCCAGAATGTGTGACTTTCAGCACTAAAGATTCAACAACACAAGGCACAGTGAGGGCTTCAAAGTAAGTATAAACAAATTGCTGAGAACTTGATGAGTAACCAATTCTGACAAAGAGAAAAGGAGAAAGCTTTAATAAAGGAGTTTTCATTTTTGTAGGAACTCAGCAAATAGGGAAAGGAAACAGCATTTGCAAAGCCATAGAGGTAACAAAATATCCGAAAACATTCCTGCAATACCAAATGGAAAGACTGAATGAGATTAGTAACTCAGAAGAAACAAGGCTGGAGTTAGACTACGAAAACTAATGTTGGCACTTTGAAAATAATAATCATTTCATACATGCTCTGTTGTGATATGCCCCTTGTATTAGAGTTAAAACAAGAAATTCTTATTGGAATAGATTGGATTAGATTAGGAAAATGAAAAGAGCCTGTGTTGACAATAAACCAGTATTGGTTAGAACAGAAAAGATGCAGTTTCTCAGGGATGTTTTAGGGAGACAATTACTAGGACAATTCAGTGTGTCAGCTGACAGAAGAGATGAGAACATTTTCAAGGCTTCCTCAAGACCAACGACTGTGATGAATGTTATTAAAACAGTTTGCGATCATAGGAGGAAGAACATTTCTTTTTGGTGAGAAAGCTAAGATAAATTCAGTTTTGAATATTTGAGTTTTAGATGTCTTATCTGAGCATCTACTACGAAACAAACCTCACTACAACCTAGTGCCTTAAAGTGACAGGAGATCATCATCTGTCTCTGTTCTGCGTGTTGTCTGTGCTTAGCTGGGCAGTGCTCACTTGGGCTCCCTCATGCTGCAATGAGACAGCCACTGGAGCTGTGACTGGAGGAAGGCTGGAGTGGCTGGATACCCAAGGCTGCTTCCAGGCTCGCACACCAAGGGCCATGGCTGAGCTTCAGTCAGTAAGGTGGCTGCACTGCCTCCACAGTGGCTGGCCTCCAGGAGGGCTCAGCAGGTGCTGCCTGCCCCTGTAAAGGATAGGTTTATAATTGGCACAGCTCACTTCTTCCTACTTTATTGGACAGAGTGGTCACAGGCCAGCCAACGCTCAGGGGAAGGAAAATAGGCTTCATTGGGTGGGATGGAGACAAGTGTGTAGACATTCTTACTCTGCCACAGTTCTTGCAGGACATATATGTAGATGCTCTGGGGACAAGAGTGAATATGAGTCTGGATCTACAGAAATGAGTCAGAAGTACAAAGGTGAATGGAACAATTTTCTAAGAAAATTTAGCAGTCAAAACCATGGAAGTGGATGAGAAGATCAGGGAGTTGACAATGTGAAAAGAACTATATTTAAGAGAGGAATTTAGTGGGGGAGGCCAATAAAGGAGAGAGGGCAATGCTAGGAGCCAGTAAATAGGGGACCAGCCCGCAAAGAGAAGAGAGGTAAGAGTGTCAGGAAAGAGCGATCAAGGGAGAAAGGTCAGCTAGAGACTGGGAAGGATGAGATGTGAGAGGGCAGGGAATTGGAAGCAGGAGACACCAGTGACTTGCATGACAGCATTGGGAGTGCGAGTGACCTGGGCAATTGACCTGGAGGAGCCAGCATGCAGCTCTGCACAGCAGGGGTTGATCCACGGCCAGGTTGGGGAGGAAGAGCAGGAAGCTGCTTCACAGTTCTGTGTGACCTTGGGAAGGTGGGGAGGGGGTCAGTAGAAAAAAATGAAGACAGAGAGAAGAAAGGAAGGACTGGTAGAGGTGGTCTGTGGAGGAGATGTTTGACTTCTGGAAGGATTGGAGACACTGGAAGAGACAGGAAGAAACAAGTAGAGAATGGCTCAGTATACTGGGGTATTTGGGGGCACAGTGGAGTGGCATCGAGTCCTGTGTTCTCTGCAAAGAGGGACCTAAACCACCCCATCCTGGTCAAGATCCTGGGACTTCCACAGTCAGTTATGCTTGGTGCCACCCTCCTCTCCGAAAGGTCTTTCTTCACCGTATTTGCTTGTGTGAGCTCTCCCTATCCTCCAAGCCCCTTCATCCAGGTTGCCCTCCCTGACTCCTCCAGCAAGAAGCAAGAATTCACCTTCTCAGAACATCTATAGAACATTTCTTCTGCTTCTAACTTTATGTATTGCTTTCCTGATAACATCATATTTATTGGCATCCTCTCTTGATAAGCTTCTTGCAAATAGAGCCAAAAAAATTGGGCAGAGGGGAATAGGTTTGATATGATCTAAGCCGGTCTAAACCGGAGAGTGTCCAGAACAATTTTAGACGGCAAACTTTAAAGGGATTGCAACAGCCAAGTTTTGTTTATCTGTTTGCCTAACCGTTTTGGTTCAATATTTTGTTTTAATTGTTGATCACAAAATGGAGGTAGAATTCAAATAATTTTACAAGTAAAGGATTCACAAAGATAAAAAAGAAACAATTTTAAGTGGGAGGGGAAAGTCACATGCTCAAAAACTGTTGGAAAATACCTTAAATAATAGTTAGCTTTATCTTGTGATAGGTAGATGGTCATAGACTATCTTTTCCATCTTCCTCTATTCATGTAAATCTCTGCTCTAGAAAAACTGGTTAAATTAATTGTATGAAAATTTGAAGATTTTATATAAAATTATTTTCAGCTAATACGTTTTCCTTCATAAAACAGAAATTCGACAGAAAAATAGTATCAATTAAGAGGTGAGTGCTTCAGTTTAAATAATTTAGTCAACTAAGTCAAAGATTATGATGAAAATAAAGGGCCAAACAGGCCAGCTTTTTGTGACAGAGGTTGATATGACAGTGTCCCATATACCATAGATGAAGGATGCCTCTTTGTGTCAAACAATAGAAGATAAAAGGCTAGTACAATATAGCTATTGGCTTCCAAAAGTAAGATTTTGATTTTTGTGCCTTCATCACATCTTGCCTTTCACAGAATAATGAAATAAAGATGCATGATAAATGGAATGTACAAATATTTTGTTTTCTTGCAAACTAAAATACAAACTCCTTGAGGAGAAGAAGTGTGTCTTCCTTGTTTGCGTCCCTATGCTTGGTATGTGAGTTCCTGGGAGGAATGGAAGGTGAATAAATGAATGAATAAATGAAACATGGGTATTGAAATAAGCTTTATTTGAATATAATCTGAAAATTTTAAGGCAAAAATCATAAATCAGGATGTGGGTATTACAGTGAATATAATATATAAATATCCACCCCGATACTGAATTATATATAATAATTGTGCAAGTATAGGAACTTACACATAAGTCAGTGGCTGGACTGCCCCAGCTTCTGAAATAGAAATTAGAAAATGTCAATAGAAGTATATAAAAATATGATCCAGTATTCACTGGTTGGAAATATTGAAATTAAATATTTTGAGGTATTTCAGGTTACTCTTTGATACAAGCAGATACTTTTAGTGAACAGGACTTTTAATGAATATAAACTTCATGAGTCATTTGTTTCTCTCCTTCTATCTTTAACTCTAGAAAAAGCAATTTTGTATCTAACAGCAAGGCTGGCAATGGGATGAAAAAAGAGCAGTAATTTTCATTTGAAAATTGTTAGAAGAGATCTAGAGTTTATCATTTAGCACTAATCACAGCGCTAAGAGATATTAAAATAAAAGAAATAGATATTTTTAGATTGCATTATTAAACCCCAAAAGCTAAGAAAATATTCTAGAAATAGATAAAGCATTTCACTCTACCACTCTATTCCAAATTCTTCACTTGGAATAGATAAGCTGTTTGATTTTATTCTGCCGAACAGATTGATGACATCTAACTTGGAACAGTCTATGTAGGATAATATTAATAATTTCACTTCCATGATTGGAGTTCTTGCTAATTAGGTTGTAAACTGTCTGCTTAGTCTACTCTGTAATCTTGCCTGTAGTGTCTAACTTCTTTTCTGATAATGTGAAGAAATCTTCCTGAAATAATAGTCACAAAGTTGTAACCATCATTTGGTTACCATTATAATTTAGCATATACCTGTGTGTTTTGTGTGTATGGATACACACACATATGTTCCAGCTATATTAGTTTGTCCTTTAATTTGGGAAACAGAAAAGATGACAAAGAAAAAAAAATTAGACAAATCCATACACACTGGGCTTCAGAGAGGCTAAGCCATCTATTCATCAGACTGACATAAATTGCAATGACCAAGGCATGCCAGGAGAGTTGCTCATCTACATTATAAGGCAGGGCAAACTCAGAGAACCCTAATCCAAGTGCCCTACAAATGTGCAAATCACATCCATTAGGAAGTAAAGCATTAACAGAAAACCTATTTTGGCATACAGTATTTTAAAAACATTTAAAAGCATTGTTCACAAGCAAGGACTTAAAGATACAAACCTATATGTATTTCTACATGTATATATATATTTGATATACATATTAAAGTCTATATTTGATTAGGATGATTTCTGAGATGTGTGTGTGTGTGTGTGTGTGTGTGTGCGTATTCAAGATGATATGAGATGAGATCTCAGAAATCATCCTGGTGAAGTAATCAGACTTTTTAATTTAATGGCTGAAGAGATCTTAAATAATATTAGCAATGTAATTTTCCATTACTGATGGTAGCATCAATACTTCTTCAGTGATAAAATATAAAGGGAAAAACCTAAAGAAGGATGAAGTCAGTATGTTTGTGCTCCCTTCATCCCATGTCATGTGTTTGAGGAAATCGTGATGGCCACGGGGTTGTGCAGGGTTCTGCTCATTCCACGAAGCCTTTATCCCACATCAAGGTTAAAACTTCTACGCATTTCCATTGGCTGAATGACTGCATACATTAATGCCATTCAGAACAGCTTTAACTTGCACAGCTGCCTTCAGAATCCTGTGACTAAGCTTCTAAATTGGCCTGGAAGGCACATTCACAGGAGTTGCCTTATCTCTGCACCACTTACTGTCTTCAATCCCCCCTCTGTCCTTCCATTATCATCATCACAGGCAGCTGAGGTTTCTCCTTCAAAATCAGAAGCCCTTGGAGAATAGTCCTGCTTAGAGCTATGGGTCGCTGAAAATGCATGATATGGCATGTCTCTCTCATTTACATTTTGATTAAGTGAAAGCCTCTTAATTTGGGTCATTATCGATACATAAATCTGTAGAGAAAATGAACATGCATTTGTAATGTAACCAACATTACATGATTTATTGTTCTTATAATGTGTAAATACAGGAAGGAAAAAAACCAGAGTCCAGCTCTCAGATGCTCTGGAAATGCAGCACCACTAGGGGACTCACGGGGCGCACCCACATGCTTTGAGCTCTGAGTGAATCGGTGCAGGCTCAGCAGTCACCTCTCATAATCACTTGCACTGAACTAGGTCTCCGATTTTCAAAACCATCATTCACAAATGTGTCTACTCTATACGACTGACCTTTCTGTGGAGGGTTCGTGAGTGGTAAAATAAAAGGCTCGAAATGGGTTTCCATACCTGATTGTGGACTTTGTTTGGGCATTTTGGCTACCGCTTGAGGGCTGGAGGTGGAGTGCGTTCGTTGGTTGGCAGAGCCATGGATGCTGCTGGGGACGGCTGCGGAGACGTTCTTGCGGGGCTTCATATCCTGCAGCCACATGGGAGAGGCTTCGAAGGCCTGCATTCTGCGGGCATGGCTGTTGGCATTGACTTTCAGATAGGCCTGGGCCTTGTGTTCCTGAAGCTCCCCGTAGTTGGCATCAGTCACCCTGCACTCGTATAAGCCTTCATCCTTTTTCCTCACTTTGGAAATCTGAAGCTTGTGGGAGATGTCATTGCCTTGGACTTTCACTGTCTGAAAGATTGCAGGTAAAAAAAAAAAATAAAGTGCTACATCAAATGATTTTGTTCCCATTTTTTTCCCCTGAGCTTGCTAACATTGGAAAGCTAAAGGGTCTTAATGGGCCCATAGCCATAGTGAAGGAGCTTTTTGTTTCCTTAACATCACATCTGAAGGCCTTGGTTATCCTATTCCACCAACCACTGCACTTGCAGACTCAGGGGATAATAAGTTCAATGCAGCCAGTGCCAGATTCTGTCAGCCATATGCCCCCCATTGTCCACAGGCCAGTAGCAGCTCTGCCATTTTTCCATCATGGGATTGGCCTCTGCCTGCTTAACTCAGTTCAATGAAGCACAAACCAATAAGGCCAACTCTATAGGTGAAACAACCTCTTTCCTTCCCTGTGGGCTATAAACTAACCCCCTCAACTCTGAGACATCACAAAAATATTTTGTTGGTCATGGGTTTGAGTGAGAAAGCACTTGTATCCCCACACTGGGATGACTACTAAAGGTGCTGTTAACAAACTTGGATACTACTATTTTTTCTTCTTAAATTTTATATGCAGTCTTGCCTCTAGTCATGGGGTGGCATGACTTGGGGGTACAGCTTCCTATCACCTGAAGTCTTGTTGCTCAAAGTATGTATCCCATGCCATTATAGGGACTTTATGCTACAGGGACTTGGGATGCCATCGATAAAACATTGGCTTGATTTTCAAAATTGAAATTGGCTTTCTTATTTCTTCTAATAAGTTTTATTCCAGACTAATAGCATGATCAGATATCTGATAGATATACTAGATATAATATATGATTTTCTATTATATGTCATATATTGTATATATAAGCATCTTTATCAGAACAGTTAGGTTTAATACATAATCACGTGTTCTTCATAACTGAGACAATTATAGGTTTCATAAGACGTTTGGGATTCAAGAATTTGGTTGATTTTGAAAGATACAGAAAAGAAATGAAGGAGGCCGAAAGTTATTTTTTCTGCTAATGGCCACTACACTACACTTTCAAACAGCCATAAATTATTAGAAAAACCTGAGAAGCACTCATCTGTTTTTACATATAGAGGTATATATACAAATAATTTCCAACAATTGAACCCTATGGGTTTAAGTGTATATAAAATTACATATAAATACACTAATACTATAAAAATGGAAATGAATACTTCCACATTTATTCTGGGTTAAATCTCCGAATAAAGTTTGAGGTAGCTAGAGTATTTATATTATTATCCCATTTTATAGTTGAGTAAACTGAGGCTTGGGGTGTTTGGGTCAGTGATTTTCAACACTGAGTGTACATTAGAATCACCTGGGGTGCTGTTAAAAATACTGTCATGTGGAGTAATACAGAAATACTAAGTCTGCATCTCTAGAGGGTGGAGCTTATATCAGTATTTTATAACAACTCTCCTGGGAATTCAAAGTTAATAACTGTTGGTTGAGAACATATGTTCAAGGTCACACAGTGGGTAAACAGGGAACAAACTACTTTCTGCCTCAGTTTGTGTCTAAAACTCTCTTCCACTCATTAACTTTTATGCACTATTGGCATAGGTAATACCATCAACAGTTGTGTGTGTACTCATATTTCTCATTGTATGCGTCAGAGGTCAGGATGTATGAGACTATTTTTGTTACTGGCCTTTAGATGATAGGGGTACGGGTGAAGGCTGAAGGAAGAATGGTCACCAAGCAATCTATCTAGTTGTATATGTATGTGAAAAATAAAATAATTAAGAAAAAACTAGATTTCACCAATAAAGCTTTTCTAATATTGTAGGAAAACAACAGTTTCTGTGATATAAGAATAATTGAAGTATCCTAAAAAGTCAGTAATTTTATGAGTTTTAAATCAGAGTTTATGGTTGATATTTCATCTTTGTCATTTTTTCTTCCATGTTGAGATTACACATTTAGATCACAGAATTAGATTCTATGTACAATATGTTTGTACATTTTTAGTTACGATGTAACTCCAATCTTCTACCACTTTATGCTATTGTAAGAGCCTTAAAATACATTTTCTTTTAAAATGTAGGTCATTGGGATTTTAGATTTCTAAAAACATATAATAACGATATGTTTATGCTTAACAGATTTCCTCCTGTTGTATTACATAACTATTTCGTTTCTATTTATCAAATGAAGCAGTATTATTAATATTAACTGATGCTATGTGGCTTCATTTGAGGTAGAGTAAAAAAATAAGACTTTCATTTTTTAAATTTTACACACACTTATTAAAAGTAATAAGCAATAGAGTAGAACTGTAAGTTTACATTTTCAATAGGTCAAGCTCCTATAATAATGGTTTTACATTTATATTGGCTTTTGGCATTATATTTATATGATTCTGAATAACAGCACTGGAAATACATTCCATGCATTAAAGTGACATTCAAAATTTAGTTGCTTAATTTAATCACAATTTCAGTATCCTGTTGGATGCTTTATATTTTTCTCCCTAAAAATATTTTCCTCTGCTAGTGTTTTACTTTCTACTAAAATATAATTATTTCCATAATTTGAATAGATGTTAGCATTGTATTTACTCTTACTGTTCGGTAAGTTACAAAAAGCAATGAAAGAAAGTGTCACACAACCTCTCTGGATAGCAAACGATTCTCTAGAATGTTTGGATATTTATGTGACTAAAATATGTAATTTTCTGTAGGGACTCTAAACGTGCTTCCATTTGTATGTATCTAGTGAGGCAAGCAAGGGGCACCGGGCTCTCCTGCAGCACTGGCAAGCCGCCTTCTCGGGGACAGGGAAGGGCTGTGCGTCCCGGGCCTGGGCTCGCGGCCCCCGGCGCGCCCCCTAACTCACGCTGATCTTGGTCCCGTCGCTGTCCGGGTCTCTGTCTGGCAAGAGCTCCACCTGCGGGCAAGGAGCGAACGCTCAGTCCGGCGCCAGGCCCGCCCGACCGCCCGCCCCCACGCGAGCACAGCCTTCGCCGCTCCGGGCAGGGCCCTCAGGGTGACCTGGGGACAGGGAGCGACTAGGGGCGTGGCCACCCCCGTCCAGGCCCCGACCGCACCGCCCCCACGCCGTCCCCGCGCCGTCCCCATGCTGTCCCCTGCGCCCTCCCGGCGCTGTCCCCGGAACCGTCCCGGCGCTGTCCCCGCAGCTCGGAGGCTGCGCTCGGGAGGCGGGGCCGGGAGCCGCCGGGTCTTTTTCGCGGGTTGACCCGTGCGGACGCTGGCCCGGAGGTGGCGCGGGCGCCGGGGGTGGGGCGGCCGGCGTGAGTAAGGGTGAAGTGCCCCGGGACGAATTTCCGCGCCTTTGCCCCGGCGGCCATCCCGCCCGCCGTCCCGCCCCGGGCTCCTGGCCACAGATTCTCTTGCAGGCTCAGAGGGGCTCCGCCTCTCGCTCAACTAGGTCTCCCTTCTCGCCCGGACCCCCTTCCCTTCTCCCCTCCTCCCACTATTTTCCTTTTCCTCTTCTCCTCCTTTCTCCCCCTCCTTTCCCACCTCACTACCCTCTCTCCTGCCTCTTCCCAAGTCACCCTCCGTCCCCTCCATGCTCCCCACTCCTGTAGTCCCTTCTCTCCTGCTTCCTCTCTTCTCTCCTCTTCTTTCCCTTCTCCACTCTCCTCCTCCTCTCTTCTCTCTGCCCCTTCTCTACTCCTTCTCTCTCCCCTTCTCTTCCTCTCTTCCTTTCCATCCCTCTCCCTTCCCTCTCCCTCCTTCTGTCCCTTCCCTCTCCCTCCCTCTTTCCCTTCCCTCTCCCTCCCTCTTTCCCTTTCCTCTCCCTCCCTCTCTCCCTTCCCTCTCCCTCCCTCTCTCCCTTCTGTGCCCTGTCTCCCCCATCTCTCTCCTTCTCCGTCTCTTCCTCCCCCCTTCCACCTCTCATTCTCTCTCCTCTCCCACCCCTTCCCCCTCTCTTACCTCTCTCTCTCTCTCCCCCTTCTTTCTCCCTCTACCCCTTTCTTTCTCTTCTTTCTGCTTCAATCCTCCCTCCCTTCCTTCCCCCTCCCCTTCTCTCTCTCCCTCTCGCCCCCTGCCTCCTTTTCCTCTACCCACTCTCCCTCTCTTCTCCTTTCTCTCTCCCTTCCCTCTCTTTTCCTTCCCTCTCTCCCTTTTCCTCTTCCCTCTCTCTCTTTCCCCTTCACTATCTCTTCCCATCTCCCCTTCCCTGTTTCCCACCCCTTCCCCCCCTTTCTTTCTCCCTCTCCCCCTCTCCTTCTCCCCTCCCCACTCCAATTCTCCCTTCCCTCCTTCCCCTTTCCCTTCTCTTTCTCCCTCTCCTCACTCCCTCTCTCCCTCTTCCCCTTCCCTCTCTCCTCTTCTACCTTCTTTCTCCCTCCCTTCTCTTTCCCTTCCCTCTCTCCCCCTTTTTCCCCCTCCCTCTCTCCGTCTCTTTCTCCTTCTCTGTGCCTCTCCCGGTCTCCCCCTTTCTTCTCTCCCTCTCTCCCTTCTCCATTTTCCCCTTTCCTTCTCTCTCCCTCTCTTCCCGACACCCCACGTATCTGTTAGAGGTAGAGGTGAGAGGAGCTGGCCGCTCTGGTTCTCTGGTTGTTCAGCCCGGGGACTGGGGTCCCAGATGGTGCCTGGTGCCCAGAGAAGGGAGACGGGGTGGGGCGGGGGGTGGAGGCCGCCCACCGCTTCCCCTCCCCCTCCTTCCGTCCTGGAAAGGGGCTTGCGGATGTCCCGGGAAGTGGCGGCGCGGCAGGGGCAAGGCGGGCATCTTCCTAAGAACCAGAACTTATAGGAGGAGGCGCTTCCCGGTTTAACAGGAAGAAAATGGGCAGCAGGACTTCCTTCTGGGTTTTAACTTCGCGTCCCCGGGACAAATTCCCTCTCCCTCCCTGGAAGCCCTGGGGATCACTCGCTTCCACAGAACCGGGCGGTTCCCCAGGGGTGCCCAGGCAGCACCTCGGCCCTCAGTCTCGGGCCGGACACCCTGAGGACCCGGCAAGCGAAGGGGAGACGCGGGGTCGGCGGGCTCCGCTACCTGCGCGCCGGCCCCCTCGGCCCCGGGTTCCATTTCCTCTGGCCCCCGCAGGAACCACCACTGGATCTCCAGATATACCGAGGCGGAGCCGCTCTGGAAGGCGCAGGACATCTCCACATTCTGCCCCTCGGTCGCCGTCACGTTCCGCGGAAACTCGGTAAATTTTGCTGCAAAACAGAAAGGCATCCTTTTGGAATATCCACACCTCTCTTGCCAGAGTCTCTTTCCTTGAGAGCTCGCTGCATTTTTCCTGGACTTAAATAACAACAAAACCCCTCTCCTACATCCCCGGCTTCGTCTGGTTCCCCCAGCCCCCTTCCTTTGCCTCTTTCCTGTCTAACTTTTGGTATCATACCTAAATCACTACGTTGTTGATCAAATCCAGATAATGGAAAGGTTAACAAGCTTGCCAATAACTCTGTTAGCCAAGATGCCCGCAGGTAGATCCAAATACCTTTTGTCAGATTGCAGTATTCCGCAAAATTTACTGAGAGAGTTAGTGAGATACAATTTAGACAATCTGTCAAGTTGATATATGAGGAGAGTCTCTTGCCTCTAAGTTTCTAAACAATCTACCACTAACTGGATGTTTCATGTAACAGAGTAGATCATGATTATCTGTCAAAATGCACATTCCTGATACAGCAAAACAGTTATTAGCAACACCAGTGAAACACGCCTGCAGTAGTGAAACAAGTTGCACACTTTATAAACTGTGTATGTTTCCTTCTCTCCAAATTAACCTTTATTTGTTCCCATCAAGTCACTGTATTTCGAACTGCCATACATCCTAAGATGTAATGATCACACATCTAGAATGAGTTCAGATTAAATATTATTTAGAAGTCACTATGGAGATGTTTCTCAGCCTTTTCATTACCAACCTTGACACTGCTAGTTTGCATGATTCATGAAACCATGGTGAAACTCACAAAAATATGTTTCCTTCCTCCTAAAGGCATTTCTTGAACATACAATGCTATTATCTTGTTACCAACATGGTTGTTCTTATCTTATCTAAGGGGTACTTTGCAAAGAGCTGATGGTTCCCTAAAAGTAGTCTTGGAAAGATTTGTATGGCCAATGGAAATGCACAACCACAATGCACACTTACAGAGAGGAGGGCTGTGAGGACTGCAGAAATGATTTAGGGTGGATGCACTCCTTCCCCCCCTCACCTCACCCCCGTTTTAAAGAGAGACATGGTCTCTTTTCAACATTTTATGAAATCCCAAAAAAATCTCTAGTGATATGAAACTGTATTTATACCTAAAACAGGGAAGCTATTAAGGAGACATTCTGATCGGAAAAGGACTTTTCTATTCTAGCTGGCAGAAGGAGTATGGCATTTCTGCTTGCAGAAGTGATGCAGTCTTTTGGCAGCAGAGATGTGATCTGTTCATGGTGCTGAAACGACCACTGCAGCCTACGAAGTCCTGGACAATCGGGTTCAGCAGGCTGCTGCTGCTTGTCATGCAAGTTGTGGCTTTTTATGGGTCCTCAGAGGAGTCTGTCCTTTGATAAACACACATACAAAAGGAGTCACACGGACCTAGAAAAGGGAAACTCTAAGCTCAATCTGACTACCCAAGGAAGAGGGACTGGTAATGGAGAGTCCCCATATCCAGCCCTGTGTTTGTTTGTGATGATTATGTATGCATGAGTGGCTACCCTGTGCATGCACACAGATAGAAAGCACACACACACACGCACACACACACACACCACATCGACCCTGTGTTTGTGCTCACCGAGGAGCCCACCTCATTGTCAGGCACCAGCTAGATTTTCTCTCCAGCCTAGCTTGTCTACAGTTTAATAAACTTTAAAGAAAATCGTGAAACAGAACACTATTTATACAGCCTAAGCCCACTGTTACTTGCTAGGAAGCTTATTCTATCTGCCTGTCCATTCTTTTTGAGTGTAAGAAACACACACACACACGCGAGCAAATGTATATTTGCCATTGAGCACAGACTTACCTTGAGAAGAAAGCCCTTGTTGTACATATAAAACGGAAAAGAAAACAAATCCAACATACGCCAAAAAGATCCCCATCATTCCAAAAAGGGAGGGGGGGTCACATCAGTGTAGCCAACAGCCGAAAAGCCCTGAAAGAAAGGCGTGCGAGTGGATGGCAGGCTCTGTCTCAGAGCCCTGGGCGCGACACTGCAAACATCCTGCTGCTTGCTCGGCGAGGGCTGGCTGTGGGGAGAAGGGACTGCGATTCTGGAAGGTTAGAACCAGCTGGCTGGGATTCAGCGAGGCTTCCAGCGGAGCCCAGGCTGGAATCGCTGCGAAGTGTCTCGGCTGCCTGGCTGCCTGCTTCCAGCTACCTGGCAGCTCGTCCAACGTCAGCCCGCCGCTCCGGCTTGCGTGATCACTGCCCTCCCTAAACACGGAGCCGGCTCGGGAAGTGGGGAGTGGGCAAGTGGGGCGGGCTGAGGACTTCGCTGGGCTCGCGGCGCCGCAACTTTTCCCTCTAATGGCTGCGATGATGCCTTTAACTCTGTGCGCGCTGGACAGCGCCCCGCCCGGGAGCTCGCGCCGGGCTGCCGCGGAGGGCTCAGGGCACCGCGGCGCCGCCGGGGTCTCCCTTCTGGAGAGCAGGGACGTCGGTTTTTTTCCACTTTGCTTCTCTCCCCCATCGGGTGTCTTTCTGGCTCGGCGGATCAGATCGCTCGGTGCCGAGGAGGACAATACAGTGGCGGGATTGCGGCGCTGGCGGGGGGCTCAGAGCGAGAGGTTCCGGGAGGGAGTTGGGGCATTGCTGAGGACCGGGAGGCAATGGGATGGGGGAGAGACGGCTGGGCCGAGGAAAACAGCCATTTAGGGAAATGCCGCTTAACCAGTTATTAACTGCTCCAACCAGGAGCATCACATGCTACGATTTCACACGAATTTCTTGCTGAACAGCCTTCAGTACAAGCAGCTCATGCAGGAGCCATATCGCTCCAGCTGGCAGACGGAAAAGAGAAAAAGTACAAAAAGTCACGCATTAAGGGAATTTTCTCGAAACAAAAGCCCACCATACTATGTTTACTTTTTAAAAAATTATATACCTCCTGCCTTCCTTTCCTTCATCTGCCATGTATTTTGGAGGGGGGAGGGGTTTTACATACCATAAGGTCTTCATTACGTGATTTTGTTTTGTTTATTTGCTTTTCGTTTGCATAGCACAATAATTATGTAATGTTCCCTGGGACTAAGTGAATAAAGAATCTCATTTTAGACACAAAAAATCACAGTAAGTTTCAGAATGTGGAAGAAATCTACTTATCTGCCTTGGTGAAGATTTGAGATGTACATTCTGTTTTTTATTAAGAACTGAAACAACAATGTATATTATGTTAACGACTCAACTATTACTGGATTTAAATCTTTTTAACAAAATTAATAGCATTTACCATCTAAGAAGAGTACACATTTTTTATTCCCATTATTATTTCTATGCAACTATACCACAAATTTTCAGTATTAGTTGGAAATATGAATTAATCTTAACGGTGCTATCAGGAAGCTAATGTAGGGTATGTATTTTCATTTTACAGATAAAGAATTTGTAGTTGCCTAATACCTTTACTAGTCAGGAAAAAATTAACATAGTGGTTGCATTTTAAATCACTTATCTTCTATCGCTGAATGCAGCAAAAACTTAAAGCTCAGAAAACTAAAGACACAATAACTTCATCACAATATTGTTTATTTTCTGAAAATATATTTATTTTTCACTGTAAGTAGGGTCAGAATATGGGATTTGGAGACAATCATGGGAGATATTTTACATCTGTTCATGTTTAGGCCAACCAGACTCTGTATCCTCCTTGTATTTAGCAAAGGATTTTGAAGTTTATCATTCTAAGAAAAGGAATCTCTTTATGTTCAAACATTCATGGACAATGAGTTCAGAACACAGAAACATAATCCAAGTTAATACACCTGAACCATACTAAGCATTACTTGGAAAGTAAACAACAAAACCTTGTATATGCTTTAAATGTTATGCCTAACAGGATGTTTTCAATGTGCTAGCATGATTTTGGCTTTATTTCAACCTTTAGCATAAACATGAGTATAATATGTCATGGAAATGACCTGACCTCAAGGTTATCTGCTGTTAAAACAGTTCTCAATATAAAGGGCATTTATTTTAAGTAAGAGGAGTTCTAAATTAATTTAACAAAGCATTTCAACTATTTTAAAGAAGTACTTGATCACTGTAACAATAAAAGTACAATAAAAATAAGCTTAAGAGTGTGAAAAATAAAGTGTGAGAAATCTTTTTTAGTAAAATAAACCATTGAATTACTTTAAAAGAAAGTTATAAGTATTTAAGCTATGAAGGAAACAAAGAAGAAAGGAGGGGAGAAAGAAAGGAAGGAGAAAGATGAAATTGGAAAAACCTTTTGTTCTGCTTACAAAAAGTGCCTAATAGATATTTTAGTTTTGCCAATGTAGACCAACACTTTTTTCTTAAATATCTGTTATATCATCTCAAGGACTGTAAATAGTGCTAATAAGCATGTATGCATTATCTTCTATAGGTCATTTGCCTTGTTAACGATAAACTGTCTCTATATTAAGTTTGAAATGAGAAAATTTAATTAAGAAGTAAATATATTCAATATATCACATGATCACAGTTCTGAGACTAGGTCCAATTCTTTATACAAGTCCTTGTAAAACACTGTACTCTCCCACAAGATTGGAAGTAAATTATCAGGAAAGAAAATTTGTCTGCATCCAGATATAAGAGAAATATTTCCTGCCCATTTCTCCTTTGCCAAAATGATTGCTGATGCCTTATCCTATAATAATAATTGCACATCTCTTCTTAAAAAATACCTATTGATAGTGCTCCAACAATCAAATTCTACCATCTCACTTTTTGATTGCTTTCTTGCCCTGTTAATTAGCTTTTGGTCATTATTTTGCTTCTTAAAAATTCAGACATTTTCCCCCAAAACCTAAAATAGGAATGTTTATTTGAATATGCTCTTTCCTTGAGCATAATACAATCTGTTGGAGATCATTCCATTGTGTTCCTTTGGCATCATATTTAGATTATATTTATTCATTTTTTTTACATATTCAAACTTGGTCAACTTACTCTTTCAAACACTTTCTTTGTGATGTCTGTAGGCTTCTACACAAACTTTCAGAGCAATTGATCCACGTAAGAGCTAAACTGGTGAGGGGGAGGGTCTTTACATTTTGTGGCTATGCCCTTTTCTCCTAAGGATTCGGGGACATTTTTCCATCTTAAAGTTGAAGGAGATCACTGTATTTCACTCCCATAGGCTCATGATAGAATGGCTTTCCATATCACACTTTCAAAATTTGTCCTAAGTTGAGGCTTAAGAGCCAAATGTAAACTTTAAAAGTTTTTCATAAGTAACTGGAAGATACAAAATTAGATATTTCCTTTAGAAATAACTTTTAAAATGGCCATCTAAAGAATTGGAAGACAATCCTCACTGGGTTAGATGAGCTGTTCCTGTCCATGCCCTTCGATGTGTATCCTACTGTGTTCTTGAACGCTTTCTTTACAGATGATCAAAACTGCATAAGAGAGAATATTTCAGGGTATTGAGAAACATTTTCACTCACAATCTCATTCCTGGATTAAATTCTTTTCTCACTTCAGGAAATAAAAGGAAATAGTACAGGGTCTTTAAATGTTGAAGCAATATAAAAATATCCACAAAGAAATTCTATTTCAATTGAAGAAAATAAGAGTGCAGGAGAAAGCTGCTAACTCATACTAACCAAAGATGAGCTTTGCATATTTGCTTTCCACTTAGTTATACCAGTCAATGCTTTGGCCTGCTGAATGTATCAGTCTCTCCCTGTTGTAGTTTAAAAGACACAAGAGAGTCTGTCATGTGATAATGATGGAAGAAGCAGCATGAATAATGCCTCTTTCCATATGTGTACAGTGTCTTCACAGCATGTGTGAATTTCAGAATTGGAATAGAATTTAATAAGCAATTAATACAAACCACTCATTCTACATACAAGGAACCTGCCATAATTAGTCACTTGTGTCACAGAAGCAAATCAATATTTTATTTCTTCAGGATTCTAAGATCTAAAATGCTTTCAAGGTAGGGTAAAACATTAAGTATCTTGAGGCAAGCAAATAAAAGTTGTTGTTTACTAAGAAAAGTACCACATAAAATAAAATTAATTGCACCCAAACTATTTTCTAGACACTGGTAAACAAGTCTTTTAAACATCTCAACACAACTTGTTTTCTCAGAGTTTGTGTTTTAGTAAGTAAACAATTTGGAGAGAGAGAATAACTGCTGGCCACTGGAAGTGTCAAACATTTTAAAGAGGCAGGTGACCTATGTGGACACTAACCGCCCATTACGTGGCTACTGTTGGTTTTAATCTTCCAGATGGCACTTCTCCTTTTATCTCTTCCTTTTATACATGACTAAAATGTAAATTACTTACATCTGGCTTTCATTCTGTGGAACTCACTGTAACTTTGTAATTGGAGTTCATGAAGTTAGACCTCAAATTATTCATGAGGTCATGTTATGTCATTTTAAATCGTAATGTCTGGCCTAGAGGCAACATCCAGGAAAGGCAAAGGGAAGCCTCAATATCACAATCTGCTTAGATGCCCCGTACAAAACTCATGGCCACTTATATTCATTTTTCTTTTCTCTTATGAGAAATCAAAATGGGCTCATGATCAAAACTAAGCTGTGCCTCTCAATTTCTTCATTAGCAACCCAGTTAGCATCAATATTATGTGTCCTTTCCTTTGTGAAAAATATCTTCAGCTGGAGGCCACCAGATAAGAAAAGCTGAGGATGTTGTGGCTGAATGTACTGTCTCAGGAATGCTCCTTCCTGTTTCAGAATTATGCTGCAGTTAAAGCTCAGGATTTGTGATATTTAATAATTTCAATATATGTGTTTCTCATTAAAAATTCTGTTATGGATTTTTAGCATGAATAACCAAGTAACCACCTTCCATATCTATTTTTGTGCAGCAGATAATTATTTAGAGAAAGAAAACAAAACTATGAGAAAAGCAGCAATTTTTTATAAAGTCTATAATTTCTAAGTTTGTCTATGGTTCTATACCTCTATTTACAGTTTGAATGAATGTAAATAATGACTTAAAACAATGCTTGTGAAAATCTTTCAAGAAACAAAACACGTTATAAACATTTAGCTAGCCTTACATTTTTAAGCATACACATTCTCAGTTAAAAGTTGTTTCTGGGCCAGGCGCGGTGGCTCACGCCTGTAATCTCAGCACTTTGGGAGCCCAAGGCAGGCAGATCATAAGGTCAGTAGTTCGAGACCAGTCTTACAACATGCGGAAGCCCTGTCTCTACTAAAAATACAAAAATTAGCCAGGTGTGGTGGTACATGCCTGTAATCCCAGCTACTCAGGAGGCTGAGGCAGGAGAATCGCTTGAAACCGGGAGGCGGAGGTTGTAGTGAGCCGAGAGCATGCCATTGCACTCCAGCCCGGGTGACAGAGTGAGACTCCATCTCTAAAAAAAATTAGTGGTTTCTGAGTTCTACAAACCTGGGCTTAAATTTCCACTCAGTATTTATTATCTATATGTTCTTAAGCAAGTGACTTACCCTTCCTAGATCTCACCCACTTTCCCTGTAAATAATAGTTCCCGTTTTATATTTTGTGCAGATCCAGTGAGATAATGCATGCAAATGCTTGATCACACTGTCAGGTATACAGTAGTGTTCAATAAAAGTTAACTTATTTTTATTATCATTTATCCCTATCTTTGACGCATGAACCTGAGGCTTTGTAAACTTCAGATGGAATGAAAAGGGAAGTCCCATGAAACCTTATAGTGATATTTTTAGGAGAATGCATGGGAATATTCTGAGCTCCTGAGGCAAACTATGGTAAGTATACTCTGTGGATATTGAGGAATTAAGAACTAATATTTGAAAGAAAAGCTGAAATTAGTTCAAAACAAGACTACATAAAAAATACACTAGGGCCTTGAGACTATATTTATGAGATATGTGTGAGAAGAGGGGCAGGGCAACAGTCTGGAGTTCTATATTTGATTTAGCAGTGTTCTAGCAGAGTTATTTTGGGAAAAGGGTTTTGGTATGACTCCAGTATGTATGGAGCTTCCACCCATCCTAAAGTAAACTGAGCCAGATATGTTATGAAATGGCGATGAAGTGACTCTTTATAATAATAAACTTGATTGGAGTTAATTGGGTCACAGTAGGAAGGGCTCAGTGACTTAGGTAAGGGATCCTAGTCATCACAGAGCTCTGTGTAGTCCCTGGACTCTTAGAATCCTGAGAATCAGCGGAGCGTCTTGGAAATCCTAGGTTGGTTAAAAATGTGACACAACTAGAATGGTCCTAGTTCATGCCAGTTGTCCCATCAGAATTACTAATAGCACACACTTTTATTACACTGTCAGAAGCTGTGCCTTTTGGATGGTAAATGATATGACTACCCTAGCTGAAGAGTAACATGAAGGCCTTAGATCCGATATCAAATTAGGAATCATGACTGCGTAATTGTCAAGGTACAAGATGAAAGATTATTTAAGAGTCTTACAGGCCTGGCGCAGTAGCTCGTGCCTGTAATCTCAGCACTTTGGGAGGCTGAGGTGGGCGGCTCATGAGGTCAGGAGTTCAAGACCAGCCTGACCAACATGGTGAAATCCTGTCTTTACTAAAAACACAAAAATTAGCTGGGCGTTCTGGCACGCACCTGTAATCCCAGCTACTCAGGAGGCTGAGGCAGGAGAATTGCTTGAACCCAAGAGGCGGAGGTTGCAGTGAGCCGAGATCGCGCCTTTGCACTGCAGCCTGGGCGACAGAGCAATACTCCATCGCAAATAAAATAAAATAAAATAAAATAAAATAAAATAAAATAGTCATATAATAGTCAGAATTTAGTTGGGAGATTATTTGAGGTGGATAAAAGAAAATTTTGATCCCAAGTCAGAGTCTTCTAAATTCAGAGAATAGGAGTCGGCTCACATTCTCTTTGGAGAGACCTATAGGTCCTGTGGGAATGACCCCAATGGCTGGGCTAGATCATCAATTAGTCTTGGTAATTGCTAAGATTGGGCAAAGACACTTTAGATGTAAGGAAACATGGGTACAGGAAACTATACTTTGGAAACTGCACTGCAATTTAAGAAGCAGAAAAGAAAAAGATAAAGCAAGTCTTCAAAATTTCCTGGGATTTGTGCTATATTCAGAGGGCTTGGTTACTAATTGTGAATATTATGTTTGCTGCTCCATACTGAGAATGGCGGATGTGTGTGTTGTGTGCATGAATGCATGTACACAGGCATGGTGTGCTGTGACAGTGAATTTCGGGGGTGTGATAGAACTGGGGAGAAGGGAGTAAATGTAAGATTAAAGGGAAAACTGTAGCTGGCATTCTTTTAGTTGCAATCTTTTAGTTAGACAACATGATTGGACCACATGTGCTAGATACCCTCATTCTCCAAGCAAGATGTACCAGCCTTCTGTACTCTGTGGGGCCCTCTCTTTTCCATACTGCTCCAGACCTTCTCCAGTTCTCTCCATTGCATCTTAGAGTTATCTCTTCTTCTTCTTTTATTCTTTTTTTTGAGATGATGTCTCACTCTGTGGTCCAGGCTAGAGTGCAGTGGCACGATCTCGGCTCACTGCAAACTCTGCCTCCTGGGTTCAAGTGATTCTCCTGCCTCAGCCTCCCGAGTAGCTGGGACTACAGGCATAGTGCCACCACGATCAGCTATTTTTTTTTTTCTTTTAGTAGAGATGGGGTTTTGCCATGCTGGTCAGGTTGGTCTTGAACTCCTGACCTCAGGTGATCCACCTGCCTTGGCCTCCCAAAGTGCTGGGATTACAGGCCTAAGCTACTGTTTCCAGCCTAGAGTTCTCTCTTCTAAGATTAGAGACATAGAGAAACTTCTCTATGAAGTTTCTAGATCTAAAGTTTCCAGATCTAAAGTATTTTATGTTTTTTCCCAGTTGCATATATTGGGTAATACTATGTATCAGTAGTTACCTATTTATTTTCTAGGTTCATCGTGATTAATAGGCCACAAACAGAGATCCATACAGATTAAATTGGCTTATTACTGTACTTTTGTTGCTTAGTTAAATGTTTAAGTGCTGCCTTGAAGAAGTCAACCCCATCAAAAAAGGAGCCCATTACAATGGTGCACTACAGAAGGCTGACCCCACAGAGCTGGCTTTATGGAAGCTAGTGATGCTTCACTGATCCTTGGTAATGTCTTAGCGAATAGAGTGTCTTCTGAGCCCTCCCAGGAAACAGTGGGAATGTAAACATGTTTCACATAATAAATACATACAGCATTCCTATCTTCCTGAATCTTTGGTATTTTTCTCCATATTATACTATGGAAGTTAATAATTTTAACTTCCTTAAATATAAGCCATCTTTAAATCCAAGTTTCAGTTACCCAGCCAAGCAAACTCTTAGAACCACTTTCAACTTCTAATGCTAGCATGGTAAATCTTGGATCTCGTTTAGTGAACCACTTTAAGAAGTTAATGAAAATGTAATAAAATTAAATATCCATTTGTGATTATTATTTTAAAAATTTCTTAACACAAAAATATAAGAACTGTCTTAATATTAAGAAGGACATCTATTACATATCAAAATCAAATATCACATTTAACAGCAAAATGTTGGTGTGTGCCTCTGAGTTTGGGACTTAGAGAGAATGCCCACAACCTTCAGAACCATTCAACATTGTACTGGAGGTACTAGCTAACAGCACGTTAAGTCAAGAATAATGAATAAAATATGTAAGAATCAAAAAAGTTGAAATAAAACTGACAATATTTACAGTTGATATGATTATATATGTAGAAAATTCAAAACCTAAAGATAAATTGTCAGAATTTATATATAAATTTAGAAAAAATTGTTGCATATAAGGTCAATGTATCAAATCAATTGTATTTCCATATCCTAGCAATAAAGATTGACTATTAAAATAGTTTAAAAAGATAAAATTTACAAAAGAATAAAATTATCAAACACTCGTGAATAAATCCAATGAAAAAGTGCAGGATCTCTATATAGAAAACTATTAATGTGTTGAGAGAAATATAAGAATATCTAAATAAAATGAGGGTATTTTCATCTTCATTGACTGGAAGACACATGAGTTTATGTATTTATGCAATCTAATAAAAATCTCAAGAGGTCATTTGTGGTGATTGACAAGCAATTTTACATTTCTTCTGGAAATTTTTGAGGATAAAGAATAGCAAATTTTTTTTTAAAGAAGAGATATTGCCTTAGTCAATATGGGCTGCTACAACAGGATACCATAAGGCTGGGTGGCTTATAAACAACAGAAATTTACTCCCCATAATTCTGGAGGCTGGGAAATCCAAGATGAAGGCACTGGCAGATGGTGAGGGTGCACTTCCCGATTTATAGATTATTGTCTTCTCACTGTGTCTTTGCCTGAATAGACATGGTGAAAGAGCTCTCAGGTTTCTTTTATAAGGACACCAATTCCATTCATGAGGTGTTCACTTTCATAACCCAATCATCTTCTAAAAGCCCCACCTCCAAATGCCATCGCATTGGGGATTAGACTGTAACGTATGAATTTTGTAGAGGACATAAATATTCAGACTATAGCAGCTATGAAGCCTTGATCTACTAGGTATTAAGACAATATAAAGAATTGTTAGGACATTGTCATATTAGCATGAGCTTAGAAAAATGAACAAATGATATTAAAGGAGAGAATTTAGGCATCTGAAGGTGTATACGTGGACTTTTATATATGATAAAGGTGAGATTTGAGGTAAATAATCAAAGGAAGATATTTTCTATAAATAATGGTTGGTCATTTGGATGACTGCATGGAAACAAAGGAAAATATGATTCCTAACTTCAAACTCTGTTCAGAAAAAAACCTAGGTTTAATATGATCGAAATGAGAACACCAAAACATTAAAGTTCCTAGCAATAACATAGAGGAAAATACTCTTGATTTTGGTATAGGGAAGTATTGCTTAAATGGGGCTAAAATTACCACCCATAAAGGAAAAAATTGACTAACTGAACTCCATTAAAATTAAGTTCTGTTCACCAAAAGATTCTATTAATTAAGAATGAAAGATGTAGAGTAGAATAGAAAAGCTCATATTCAGAATATATTAAAAATTTCTATAGATCAATAAGAAAAGGCAAACTATTTTTTAAAATCAACAAAACACTTTACACTCACTTCACAAAAGAGAATATCAAAAAGGTGAATAAATACATGAAGACATTTCATCTCTTTAGTAGCAACTCAAATATAAATGAAAGAACAGTGAGATAGTAAGCTCCCATTAGAATCGCCAAATTTAGAAGATTGTTATTTTCGAGTATTATTTCAAGTATTGACCTGTGAAGGAATATGTGAAGCAATATAGGAAGGCTCATGCAATGTGGTGGGAATACCACCAAATTAGTACTAGCACTTTGGAACACAGTTTAACATGTCTGCTAAGTGTAAGATGTACTTACACTAACTATGAACTCTAATTCCACTCCTAGGTATATATTCAGTAGGAATTTGTGTATCTGTACACTAAGAAACTTATGCAATAATATCACAATAATTACCTGGCATAATCCATGATAATTATATTTAAGTGGTCAAAACTGTAAGTAACCCTAATGTCTATCTACAGCTTAATAAGTTGTGGCATATTCATATAATTAAATATCAGACATCAAAGAAAATCAATAAGTATACCTATAGACAACAAAATTGGTAAGTCTCATAAATGTATTGAACACAGGAGGTTAGACACAGAAGAGTACATACTCTATGGTGCCATTCAATAAAGTTTTAAAACCAGGTAGAGCTATACTATGGTGATAGAAATAAATACTGGAAAAGGGAAAGGGGTGTCATGTGGGTAGGGGCCCAGCGGGTCTCATCATATTCTATTTCCTGACCTGGGAACTTGTTCTGTGGGTGTTCTATGTGTTGATTTGTTGATCTGGACATTTATGTTTTCTTTAATTAAAAAAAAAAAGAAATTCAAAACCATTACCATTAAACTGATATCATGAAACACTCATTCTTAGTAGTCTCGAATGGGCCCTTGGTGTTGCTTGTAACACTATTATTTTCATAGCAATAATTATAAATCTATTAACTATTGTTTTCAAAGTAATAATTATAAATCTAATAATCCCTTACTTGGTTCACTCTCCACTCTCCACAGTTACTATTTCATACTCTTGCCAGCTACCTCTTCCTTCAGCCTCAAGAGCTCTCCTTTTGTGATATAAAGACACCCAAGACACCCACTATTGCTGCTCTAAATATTCGATAGAGGCTATGGAAGGAAAGCTCCTTCAGCTTTCTGTCACCAAACACACAAACTTACCTGCAGGAGTGAAGCTAGCACTGTAAGACAGCAGGTTTATTAGTAAGAATTAAATTATGTTCAGAGTGACGAAACCCCCCAAATAACACCTTAAGCAAGACTGAACTTCATTTCCCTTTCACACAAACAATGTCTGGAGGTCAGAGAGATTCAAGGCTTTTCTGATAGTCTGCTCTCTGAAGTCTGAGAGAGGCTGAATGTGGTCCTCGTCTTTGTGGTCCAATGTGGCCACATCTATATTCCAGACAGTAGGCCCGGAGAAGGGAGAGGGCAAAGGACCAACCTGACAATGGTCACAGGACTCAAGGCAGCTGATGCAGGTTCCCCAGGGGTGGTTTCCAGCTGTTCTGTTGCCCTGTGGCTCACTCCACACAGACTCTGTTGGTGTTGCCTTATTTCCCAAATGGTCTTTATGGGCTGAACTTAGGTTGGTTCTCAGATGGCTTTCCCTTTTATAATACATCCATTTTCCATTCATGACTTAATCCAGTGTAATCAGGATTGAGCCAACAGAAATTCACTGAAACTTTTTTCACCAAGGTGACTAAAAACGTTCTTGCAAAATAAACCAGTGGACATTTTTCATGTCTTACCTAATTGGACCTCTCAACATAATTTAATTCTGATGGCCAACTTATGCATTTAAAACTTTATTTTCTCTTGATTTTTAAGCATCACAATCTTCTATTTCTCTTCCTATTTCTTTGGCTGTCCCCAGTACCTTTTAACCAAGGCCCTCTTTTTCAATCCTTCATTCTATACTAGTACTTCTAAGAACTATGTCCTATGCCATATTCTTTTCATTCTTTACCCAAGTCTTAACAATCTCAGGTATTTCAATTTCAGTTACATCATTGAGAATCTCCAGGCCTACACCTTTAATTCAAAACTTCTCTTCTGAGATCTAGGACCTTCTGACTATTGAAAATATTCACTTTAATATGTCCCAGGCACATCAAACTCAACATGGCCAAGACTTATCTTGTGATCTTCCCAAATCTGTACTTATTTTGCTGTTTACTAACACAGCAATGGCATTATATTGCAATCATTCTGCAATTAAGAGAACTTCACGTCATCTTGCTTTCTTCTTTTTCCCCCAATTTCCAATGAATCAACAAGTCCTGTTGATTTATCCTGTTATTACTACTTGAATTTCAACTCTTAACGTCAACACCAGGCTACCTAGATTACCACACAACCTTTGAATGTGATTTTCTGTCTTTACTGTTGCTTTACTCTACATCTTTTCCACTCTGCAGTAATAAGGAGCTTCCAAAACTGCAAATCAAATATTGTCTCTCTTCCAATATCATCACTGGAATAATAGCTGTAATATTTTGGGGGGCCATTCCTGCCTAGCTCTTTAGCTTTATCTCTTGGCACTGACACATTTAATTTTATCTTTCATTTTTATCTGGTAAAAAATATTCTATGCTTTGTCAGTACAAAAGATGTTTCTCTCCAAGAGCAACGTTTCTACCTCCACTTCTCCTATTTCAAGTTTTCACATGGATCACTCTGAATCAACATAAAGATGACACTTGAATATCACTTCAGAAGATTCTTTCTGATCACTCTATGCTATAGTACACCTTTTCTGCACTTCCAATCACCTGCATTTCTTTTATACAACTTGTCACTCTGTGGTAATTGCTTACTAATATTCTATTTTTCATTACAGACCATTAGCTCTGTTTGTTCGTAATTTGAGTTACTTTGCTCAATATTTTTCCTTTAGTACACAGTTTAGTGCCTGTCAGAAAAAAAAAACAAAAAAAACTGTCCCTGAGAAGCAGATGATGTTGGAAGAGAGACAATATTTGATTTGCAGTTTTGGAAGCTCCTTATTACTGCAGGGTGGAAAAGATGTGGAGTAAAGCAACGGTAAAGATAGAAAATCACATTCAAGGGAGTAGTGAACACAACCAAAAATGAATACCTAGAAACTGTATGTACTTTTGTTCAATGCCAAGACCATTGGTGAGATGAACAATTGCTTATTTAACAATAAAACTGGTCTAGATCTATTTTTCTGACATCAAAAAGTTTTAGAATATTTTTCACATCTGTGATTAAAAATACATGAAGAGACAAGGCACAAACACAACCTAATTGAGAAAGGATAGTGTTTTCAACAAATGTTTCTTTCACAGCTAGAACTCCATATGTACCTAGACACATGCATTACACTATTCACAAAAATTATCTCAAAAGAGTAATAGACATAAATATAAAATTCAAAACTGTAAAACTTCTAGAAGAAAACATCAGAAAATTGAGATCTTGGGTTTTAGAATTAATTTTCAGGCACAATGCCAAAAGCACAATTCATAGAAGAAAAAAAGTTGTTACACTTTAATAAAATAAAAAAAAGTCCTGTAAAAGACATTGTTAAGGGATTAGATAGGCAAGCCTCAGGCTGAGAGACACTATTTGAGAAACACATATTTAATAAAGAGCTTGTATCCACAAGATACAGAAAACTCTTAAATCTTAATCATAAGGAAATAAGTAAATGAAAGCATGAGAAAGGATCTGAATAGACAACTCACACTAAAGAAGATATACATATTGCAAATAAGCATGTGAAAAGATACAAAACATTTGCCATTTGGGAAATGCAAACTAAAACAATAATGAGATACTGCTAAACCTATTAGAATGGCTAAAATCCAAAAACCTGACAAAACCAATTGCTGGTGAGGATGCAGGGAAACAGAAAATCTCATCCATTGCTTCTGGAACTGCAATATATGAGAGCTAAAATACTGTCTCTCTTATGATCCAGTAACTGTGTTCTTAAATATTTACCCAATTTATTTGAAAATGTATGCTCACACAAAACCAGTATGCAAAAGTGCTATTAGAAACTTTATTCATAGTAGCTGGAAGCAACTAAAATGTCCTTTAATAGCTGAATGGATTAAAAAACTGCAGCAGCCAGACAATGGCATATTCCTCAGTGGAAAAAAAGGATGACTTATTAATTCATATGACAACATGGAGGAATATTAAATGCCTATTATTAAATAAAAAAGTCAGCCTGAAATGGGTACATGCTGTATGATTTCAGTTATATGACTTTTTGTAAACGTAACAGTGGTTGCTACTGTTCAAAGCGGGTGAGAAGGTGGAATAAGTGAACATGAGAATTGTTTTAGGGGCCAGGCATGGTGACTAACATGTGTAATCCTAGCACTTTGGGAGGCCAAGGTGGGCGAATCACCTGAGATCAGGAGTTCAAGACCAGCCCGGCCAACATGGTAAAACCCTATCTCTACTAAAAATACAAAAAATTAGCTGGGCCTGGTGGCCCACACCTGTAATCCTAGCTACTCAGGAGGCTGAGGCAGGAGAATCATCCGAACCAGAAGACAAAGGTTGCAATGAGCTGAGATTGCACCACTACACTCCAGCCTGGGCAATGGAGCAAGGCTCTATCTTAAAAAAAAAAACAAAAATTATTTAGGATGGTGAAACTATTCTGTATTACACTGTAATGGTGGATACATAAATAATATACCTTTGAAAACCAACTTTACAGCATAAAGACTGAACTTTAATTATGCACATTTTAAAAATTTAATTATGAGTTTCCAGGATGGAAAGCAGAATATGAAGAAAGATTCTAACTCTACTGCAAATGTTAGAAACAACTTCACTGAATGGGGTGAGGAATAGGTGCTGATTTAAGTTAATTTAGAAATAAGTAGTCTATAGGATTGATAGGAAAGGAAATATGCATAAGGACTATTTTCAACTAAAGACTTGAAAAAGTTGTTTCTATGGGAGTTAATAATTCTGAAACCACTACATATACACTGGAATTAAACAAATAAATGGATAGAAGATGGTTGGAAGCTAGGTTTCTCTCTATCAGAGTGGAAAATTGCAAATAAGCAAGAGACAAAACCAGAATGATCCATGTGATAATGGATTACAGTTGGAAGCATCCAATAAATTTGTTTAAATTGGTATAAAAACAGTTGGTTACACATAGAAATAAGTAGATATATGTGTGTAGAAATTGTTAGTATACAATTATATATATGCCTTTGCAGTTGAGAAATCCTAGATGCAAAAGTAACACTGTAGCAATGAGCATAGCTACTTCTGAGAAGTTAGTTTCTAATACCATTCTTCAATAAAATTAATAGAGGCCTCTTGGAGAAATTCTAGGACTGGAGCAAAAAATACACAAGTTAAGCCTGGAGCATCTTGTAGTACCAGCAGAGAGTGAAGAAGTGCTTAAAACAGTAAGAATGATGAAGACAAGTCAAAGGGACACAGGAGCCAACTGAAATAATTCTCAATTGTCAAAATTGAAAAAATTTAACAAAAATTAAGCAAAGTAGTGTTGTGTTATAACACTAAGTATAAAATAAGCATATTTGATTCCATACTTTCATAGACCCTTGATATGGTGTGATGAGAATGTTTTCATACTTCCGTGGTCTTCTTCCACTAAGTCCATAACCTAAGTCTAATTATGAGAAAATTATCACATTATTGTCTACTGAGAGACATTTTACAATTGCCTGACATTAGTATTCAAAACTGTGAAGGTCATAAAAATTTTCCTTATTTTTCATAAAAAATAAGGAAATTCTGAAAAATTACAACCTAAGAAAATATGATGAATAAATGCATTGTGGTATACTGAATTGGATCCTGAAAAATAAAATAAAATTAGGTAAAAACTAAGGAAATCTGAATAAAATATAAACTCTACCGAAAGATAATTTATCAACATTTGTTTATTAAGTGTAACCAAATAATTACACTAATGTAAGATGTTAATAGTAAGATAACTAGGTGTGGGGTATATATAGGAGTTTTCTTCACTAACTGCATTTTTTCTGTAAATCTAAATGTTTCAAAATTAAAAGTGTTTACTTAAAAATACACAAAGAGTGATATAAGCAAGATGGTGAAACAGGAGTTTCTTGCACTTGTCCCCTCAAAGTAACATCATTTGGAAAAGGCATCCATGCATGAAAATATCTTCAAAAGAGCAAAGGAATTCCAGTGAGTGACTACAGCACCTGGGTGGAGCACGGAAATGAGAAGACACACATTGAAGAGGGTAGGAAGCACAGTTTCACGTTATTCATGTCACCTCTTCCCTAAGACCACAAAGCCACAGCACAGAGATCCCTCCGTGATTGAGAAGGATAGTGAAGTGTGCCCCTAGCTTCACTGTAGACCCTGGCACCAAGCCAGCCTCTGTGGATCCAAGTTCCAAGCCTGCACCTATAGACCAAGGCTCTAGGCTTGCCCTAGCATCAGGCTAGCCCCTAAAGAAACCATGGTTTAGTCACACCCTGTACTGTGCTGGCCCCCAATCTAGACTCAAGGACTGCCCCAGCTCCAGGTCAGTTCTTACAGACCCAGGCTTCGGGCAGGTTGGTTCCACAGACCCAGGCCCCACTCTGCTCCCACAGACTTAGGGTTCAGAACTTCCCTCGCAGATCCAGGCACCAGGCCCACCACAGAGAACTCTGGCACCAGATACTTCCTCATGGACTCAGGACCTAAGCCTGTACCCACAGACTCAGGATAGAGGTCTGCCCTCAGGCCAAGCCCTCCTTTCCCTCGACCCAGGAATCAGGAAAACTTATTCAAGGGCTATCTTCTGCAGCAAGCTCAACCATAGGCCTCACTAATCAGCCTGCCAGGAATCTCTGGATTGGCTGACTACTAGAGGGTTTTCCCTGCCAAATTCAGTTGTAAATACTGGAAGAGGTGCCTACTTCTTTAAACATACAGGAAATGGCCCAAAGACATGAGGGGTCATAAATAAACAGGGAAACATGACACCACTAAAGGATCAAAACAGAACTTCCGGCAGATCACGGCATATGGGAGGCAGGACTAGATTGCAGCTCCAACTTGGACTGACAGAGCACTGTGTGGAGACTCCCATCATGAACTTTTTTGCTCCAGAACAACTGCAGGAATACATGAGGAAACCTGAGAGGAACCACAGATCCCCTGAAGGAAGCGGATTGCTTCTGCAGGACCTGGGAGACACTCCAAATACTGTGAGTGCCCAAACTCTGGAAGGGGGAAAGGGAGATCGTCTGCCCTGGAATATACATTCCCACTGGGGAAACTGACAGCCTAGATTGTGGGAGAAGATTCTGACCTTACCTGAAGCTGAGTTAATTTAGAAAGCCAAGTGAAATATGGGGATAGAGGAAGCAGCGTGAAAAGCTCTGGGAGCTCGCCGGGCTCCCTAGCCAGTCGTTTTTGCCTGGCCTCACAGGGGTCCTTTGTGAGGACCACCAGAGGCACTGGGAAAAGACCACAGGGAGAACAGAATTTCCAGCTGAACTTTGTGACAATTTGAACTGATTAAGAAACCTCCTGGCCAGAACTTGGGTGAGGGTGTGAATCTGGTGTGCAGATTCCACAGATGGGGGAAGAAGGAAAGTCACAGCTGGGAGGTGGGTGGCCTGGGAAAGTTCTCAGTCCTGCTTGCTCACTGCCTGGAAACAGACTTGGTGTTGTCGTGGGGAGCACGGTAGGAGTGAGACCGACCCTTTGGATTGTGTGAAAGCTAGGTGAGGCCTGTGGTTGCCAGCTTTCCCCCACTTCCCTGACAACCTGCATGACACAGTAGGGGCAGCCGTAATCCTCCAAGGATTATGGAGTTGTGCAACTTCAGTGACCTGAGAACCTCACCCCCATCCCTGACAGCAGTTGTAGCAAACCTCACCCAAGGAGAGTCAGAGCTCAGACATGCCTAACCCTGCCCCAGTCTGATGGTCCTTCCCTACCCACCTTGGTAGCTGAAGACAAAGGGCATATAATCTTGGGAGTTCTAAGGCCCTGCCGATGGCCTGTTCCTTCCCATACCACCATAGCTGATGCTCTCCGGAAAGCGCTGCCTTCTGGCAGGAGGCCAACCAGCACAAAAATACTGAATTAAACCACCAAAGCTAAGAATCCTCACAGAGTCCATTTTACCCCCCCTGCCACCTCCGCTGGAACAGGTGCTGGTATTCATGCTGAGAGACACATAGATGGTTCACATCATAAGACTGTGCAGACAACCCCCAGTACCGGCCTGGAGCTGGATAGACTTGCTGAGTGGCTAGATCCAGGAGAGAGATGACAATCACTACAGCTCGGCTCTAAGGAAGCCACATCCATAGGAAAAGGGAGGCAAGTACTACGTCAAAGGAACACCCTGTGGGACAAAAGAATCTAAACAGCAGCCTTCAGCTCTAGACCTTCCCTTTGACAGAGCCTACCCAAATGAGAAGGAACCAGAAAACAAACTCTGGTAATATGACAAAACGAGTTTCTTTAACACCTCCAAAAAATCACATTAGCTCACCAGCAATGGACCCAAACCAAGGAGAAATCCCTGATTTACCCAAAAAAGAATTCAGGAAGTTAGTTATTAAGCTAATCAGGGAGGTACCAGGGAAAGGCGAAGTCCAGTGTAAGGAAATTAAAAATACATATATATAAGAATTGAAGGGAGAAATATTCAAAGCAACAGCATAAATAAGAAACATTCAAAACTTCGGGAAACAATGAACACACTTATAGAAATGCAAAATGCTCTGGGAAGTCTTAGTAATAGAATTGAACAAGTAGAAGAAAGAAATTCAGAGCTCAAAGACAAGGTCTTTGAATTAACCTAATCCAACAAAGACAAGGAAAAAAGAAAAACAAAATATGAACAAAGCCTCCAAGAAGTCGGGGATTATGTTAAATGACCAAATGTAGGAATAATCAGTGTTCCGGAGGAAAAATAGGAATATAAAAGTTTGGAAAACATATTTGGGAGAATAATCAAGGAAAACTTCCCAGGCCTTGCTAGAGGCCAAGATATCCAAATACAAGAAGTGCAAAGAACACCTGGGAAACTAATCACAAGAAGATCATTGCCTAGAGACATTGTCATCAAGTTATCTAAAGTTAAGATTATGGAAAGTATCTTATGAGCTGTGAGACAAAAGCACTAGGTAACCTCTAAAGGAAAATCTATCAGATTAGCAGATTTCTCAGCAGAAACCTGCAAGCTAGAAGATATAGGAGCCTTATCTTCAGCCTCCTCAAACAAAACAATTATCAGCCAAGAATTTTGTATGCAGTGAAAGTAAGCTTCATATAGAAAGAAAAGATACAGTCTTTTTCAGACAAACAAATGCTGAGAGAATTCACTACTACTAAGCCACCACTACAAGAACTGCTAAAAGGAGCTCTAAATCTTGAAACAAATCTTGGAAACACATCAAAACAGAACCTCTTTAAAGCATAAATCTCACAGGACCTATAAAACAGAAGTACAATAAAAAAACCAAGAACACAAAAACCAAGGTATACAGGCAACAAACAGCTCAACGAATGGAATGGTACCTCACATCTCAATACTAACATTGAGTGTACATGAGCTAATTGCTCTGCTTAAAAGATACAGAGTAGAAGAATGGAAAGGAATTCACCAAGGAACTATCTGGTGCCTTCAAGAGACTAAGGACTTGCATAAACTTAAGGTAAAGGAGGGGTGGGGGGCGGTGAGGGAATACATTTCATGCAAATGGACACCAAAAGTGAGCAGGAGTATATCAGACAAAACAAACTTTAAAGTAACAGCAGTTAAAAAAAAAGAGAGACATCATATAATGATAGAAAGACCTTGTCCAACAGGAAAATATCACAGTCCTAAACATATATGCACCTAACATTGGAGCTCCCAAATTTATAAAACAATTACTAATAGACCTCAGAAATGAGATAGACAGCAACACAATAATAGTGTGGGACTTCAATTCACTGACAGCACTAAACAGGTGATCAAGACAGAAAGTCAACAAAGAAACAATGGATTTAAACTATACCCTGGAACAAATGGACTTAACAGATATATACACAACATTCCACCCAGAACTGCAGAATATGCATCCTATTCAACAGTGCATGGAACTTTCTCCAAGATAGACCATATGATAGGCCACAAAAATGAGCCTCAATAAATTTAAGAAAATTGAAATTATATCAAGCACTCTCTCAGACCATAGTGAAATAAAACTGGAAATCAACTCCAAAAGGAGCCTTCGAATGCATGCAAATACATGGAAGTTAAATACCCTGTTCCTAAATGAGCATTGGGTCAAAAATTAAATCAAGATGGAAATAAGAAAATTATTCAAACTGAACAGCAGTAGTGACACAACCTATCAAAACTTCTGGGACACAGCAAAAGCATTGCTAAGAGGAAAGTTCATAGCCCTAAATGCCTACATCAAAAAGTCTGAAAGAGCACAAACAGACAATCTAAGGTCACACCTCAAGAAACTATCAAACCCAAACTCAGCAGAAGAAAGGAAATAACCAAGATCAGAGCAGAACTAAGTGAAATTGAAATAAGAAAATACAAAAGATAAATGAAATAAAAAGCTGGTTCTTTGAAAAGATACAACTGATAGACAATTAGCAAGATTAACCAAGAAAAGAAGAGAGAAAATCCAAATAAGCTCAATAAGAAATGAAATGGGAGATATTACAGCTGACATCACAGAAATACAAAAGATCATTCAAGGGTACTATAAACACCTTTACGCACATAAACTAGAAAACCATATTCCAGATAAACACAGATGCTAAAATCCTTACCAAAATACTAGCTAACCGAATCCAACAACAGATCCAAAAGATAATTCACCATGATCAAACGGGTTTTATACCAGGGATGCAGGGATGGTTTAACATACCCAAGTCAATAAAAGCGATGCACCACATAAACAGAATTAAAAAAAAAAAATCACATGATAATCTCAATAGATGCGGAAAAAGCATTTGACAAAATTCAGCATCCCTTTATGATTAAAACTCTCAATAAAATTGGCATACAAGGGACATACCTCAACATGATAAAAGCCATCTGTGACAAACCCACAGCTGAATAAGAAAAAGTTGAAAGCGTTCCCTCTGAGAATTGGAACAAGACAAGGATGCCCACTCTCTCTACTCTTCTTCAATATAGTGCTGAAATTCCTAGCCAGAGCAATCAGTCAAGAGAAAGAAATAAAAGGCATCCAAATTGATAAAGAGAAAGTCAAACTGTCACTGTTTGTTGATGGTGTGATTGTTTACCTAGAAACCCTACAGACTCCTCCAGAAAGCTCCTAGAAGTGATAAAAAAAATTCAGCAAAGTTTCCAGATACAAAATTAATATACACAAATCAGTAGCTCTTCTATATACCAACATCGACCAAGCTGAGAATCAAATCAAGAACTCAATCCCTGTTACAATAGCTGCATTAAAAAATAAAATAGGAATATACCAAACCAAGGAGGTAAAAGACCTCTACAAGGAAAACTAGAAAACACTGCTGAAAGAAATCGTAGACAATACAAACAAATGGAAATACATCCCATGCTCATGGATGGGTAGATTCAACATTGTGAAAATGCTCATACTGCTAAAAGCAATCTACAAATTAATGCAATTCCCATCAAAATATCACCATTATTCTTCACAAAATTAAAAAATAAAATTCTAAAATTCATATGGAACCAAAAAAGAGCCCAAAGCAAGACTAAGCAAAAAGAACAAATCTGGAGGTGGGGTATCACATTACCTGATTTCAAACTATACTATAAGGCCATAGTCAAAAAACAGAAAGGTACTGGTATAAAAATAGGCACATAAACCAATGGAACAGAATAGAAAGCCCAGAAGTAAACCCAAATACTTACAGCCAACTGATCTCCAACAGGGCAAACAAAAGCATTAAGTGGGGAAAAGACACCCTTTACAACAAATGGTGCTGGAAAAGTTTCATGTGGCTAGTCATAGTCACATGAAATTGGATCCTCATCTCTCATCTTATAAAAAATCAACACAAGATGGGTTAAGGACTTAAATCTGAGATCTGAAACTAAAAATTCTAGAAGATAACATTGGAAAAACCCCTTTTAGACACTGACTTAAGCAAGGACTTCATGACCAAGAACCCAAAAGCAAATGCAATAAAAACAAAGATGAATAGCTGGGACCTAATTAAACTAAAGACCTTTGCACAGCAAAAGGAACAGTCAACAGAGCAAACAGACAACCCACAGGGTGGGAAAAAATTTTCACAATCTAGACATCTGACAATGGACTTATATCCAGAATCTACAATGAACTCAAATAAATCAACAAGAAAAAAAGTAACAACGCCATCAAAAAGTGGGCTAAGGACATGACTAGATAATCCTCAAAAGAAAATATACAAATGGCTAACCAACATATGAAAAAATGCTCAACATCACTACCGATCAGGGAAAGGCAAATCAAAACCACAATGTGATACCACCTTACTCCTGCAAGAATGGCCATAATAAAAAATTAAAAAAATAGTAGATGTTGATGTGGATGTGGTGAACAGGAAACACTCCACACTGCTGGTGGGAATATAAACTAGTACAATTACGATGGACAAGGGTGTGGAGATTTCTTAAAGAACTTAAAGTAGAACTATCATTTGACCCAGCAATCCCACTGCTGGGTATCTACCCAGAGGAAAACAAGTCATTATTTGAAAAAGATACTTGCACACACATGTTTATAGTAGCACAATTTACAAATGCAAATCGTGGAACCAACCCAAATGCCCAACAATCAATGAATGGATGAAGAAACTGATATGTGTGTGTGTATATATATATATACACATATGCATATATGTGTGTGTGTATATATATATATGAAATAAAATGCTACTCAGCCATAAAAGAGAATGAATTAATGGCTTTTGCAGTGATCTGGGTGTGAGATTATTATTCTAAGTGAAGTAACTCAGGAATGGAAAACCAAACACCGTTTGTTCTCACTTATAAGTGGGAGTTAAGCTATGAGGATGCAAAGGCATAAGAATGACACAATGGATTTGGGATAAGACTACAAATAAGGTGCAGTGTATACTGTTCAGCTGATGGGTGCACCAAAATCTTACAAATCACCACTAAAGAACTTACTCATGTAAGCCAATGAAACATGACCTGTTCCCCCATGACCTATAAAAATAAAAAAAAATGGAAGAAGAAACAAAAAGGATTAAAGTAAAACACCAGTTACTGACCTAAAGAAATGGAGATCTATGAATTGTCTCACACATAATTCAAAACAATATTTCTAAAGGACTCAGCTAGGTGTAATAGAACACACACATACAACAAAATAATATCAAGAAAAGAATACATAAGCAAAACGATAATTTCAACAACGAGACAGATGTAAAAAAATCCAAGAGCTGAAGAATACAATGACTTAACTTAAAAATTTAACAAGAAAACTTCAGTATCAGACTCAATCAAAATGAAGAATCAGTGACCTGAAAGATAAGTCATTTGAAATTATCCATGCAGAATAATAAAAAAAAAAAAAAAAAAAAGAAAACCTATGACTCTTGTGAAACTCTGTCTAGTAAACCAATATAAAAATCAGGAACATTTTGGAAGTAGCAAAGAGAGTAAACAGTTACAAAACTTATTTTAAAATAATGACAGAAAACTTCTCAAATATGGAAAGGCAAATGCACATTCAGGCCCATGAAGCCCAAATGTCTTATCTTTTAAAGAGATTTTCACTGAAATACACAACAATAAAATTTTCAAAAGTCAAAGACAAGGAGAAAATTTTGAAAGCAGCAAGAGAAAATGAGTCATCACATCCAAGAAAAAACCCCTTCCTCTCCCTGCCACAAGACTATTAGTAGATTTCTCAGCAGACACTTTGCAGGTCAAGAAATAGTAGAATGATACATTCAAAATTCTGGAACAAACAAACAAACAAACAAACAAAGCCTTCCAACTAAGAATACTATACCTAGCAGAGCCATCCTTTAAGAATGAATGACACAGTTTCCCAGGCAAACAAAAGCTGAGGGAGTTTGTCACCACTAGACTTGCTTTAATAGAAATGCTAAAGATAGTGCTTTAAGTTGAAAAAAAAAAATGCTACTTAAAACATAAAGACATATGCACAGCATAAAATTAACTAAAAGACAAATATATAACCAAATTCAGACTACCCTAATATTATAATAGGAGTGTGCAAATCACTTTTAACTCTAGTATAAAAGCTAAAGAAACAAAAATGTTAAAATAGCTATAGCTACAATAATTTGTTAATGGATATACTATACAAATGATGTAAACTGTGACATCAATAACATGAAATGTGGAGGGAGAAGAAGTTAAAGTATAGAGTTTTGTATGCAAAGTTAAGTTGTCACTAGCTTAAAATTATATGTTAAAACCATATGATATTTTATGTAAGTCTCATGGTAACCACAAAGAATAAAACCTGTAGTCAATACAGAAAAGAAAACAGGCAAAGGATTCAAAGCATACCAATACAAAAAATCATCTATTCACAAAGGAGACACCAAGAGAGAAAGAATAGAACAAAAGAACTACAACATAATCATAAAACAAATAACCAAATTGTGATAGTAAGTCCTTACCTATCATTAATTACCCTAAGAAAAATGGATTAAATTTTCCTATCCAAACACATAGAGTGGCTGAATGGATTAAAAGAAAAAAACATATACTTTCTACAAGATACTCACATTAGTTTTAAGAACATAACACACGCTGAAAGTGGAGAAAAGTTCAATGCAAAATGGTATCTACAACAGAGGAAGGATGGCTTTACTTATATTGACAAAATAGACTTTAATCCAAAAATGGTCACAAGAGATTAAAAAAAAGTGATTATGTAATGATAAAGGGGTCAATTCATCAAGAGGATATAGCATTTGTCAATATACATGTGCCCAATATGGGAGCACCTAAATATATAAAGCAAATTATAACAGAAATTTTAAAAATACAGCAATACAGTAATAGCAGGGGACTTTAGTACCTCATTTCTAACAAAAGATGGATCATCCAGACTAAAAAAAATTAGAAAACAGTGAACTTGATCAACGATATATACTAAATGTACCTAAGTGATACATACAGATCATTTTCTGTAACAGCAGTAGAAACATTCTTTTCAAGTACATACAGACCTTCTTCATGATAGATTATACATTATGTCACAAAACAGTTCTTAACAAATATAAGAAGATTGAAATCATATCAAGTATCTTTTCTGACCACAATGATATCCATATAGAAATAAATAATAGGAGAAAATTAGAAAATTCCCAATTATGTGGAAATTTATGCAACATACTTCTGAAGAACTAATGGTAAAAAAACCAAAAGGTAAATTAACAAAATATTGTGAGACAAATGACATGTGAGATAACAACAAAAACTTATGGAATGCAGAAAAAGCAGTTCTAAGAGGAAAATTTATAGTAGTAAATGCCTGTATTAAAGTAAGCAAAAGATCTAAAATATACAACGTAACATTACACCTCAAGGAAACAGAAAAAGAAAAACTAAGCCCAAAGTTGCCAGAAATAAGAAAATAACAGAGAAGAAATAAATAATACAGACAACAGAAAAAATAGATAAGATAAATAAAACTGAGTGCTGATTTTCTGACAGACAAAATTGACAAACCTTTAGCTAGAATAACTAAGACAAAAAGGAAAGACTCAAATAAATAAAATTATAAATGAAAAAGGAGGCATTACAACTAATACCACAGAAATATAAAGGATTTCTTGAACAAGAGAACTGCTAGGGACAATTATATGTCAATAAATTGGTTAACCTAAAAGAAATGAACAAATTCCAAAGAACATACAACCTACCAAGACCAAATCATGAAAATTAGAAAATCTAAGCAGTCCAATAACAAGTAAAGATATTGAATCAGTAATTAAAGACATTCCATAAAAGAAAATACAAAAACCTGAAGGCTTCACTGGTGGATTTTACCAAATATTTAAAGATGAATTAATTCCAATCCTCCTCAAACTCTTTCAAAAAAGTAAACAGGGACCCCTTCAAACTTATTTTACAAGGCTAGCATTATCCTCATACCAAAGCCAGACAACAGCACTCCAATAAAAGAGAATTACAGGCCAATATTCCTGAAGAACACAGATGCAAAATTCTTCAAAAAATACTAGCAAACTGAATTAAACAGCACATTAAAATGATCATATGCCATAACCTAGCAGGACTTTTTTGGCATGCAAGGATGATTTAACATAAGCAAATCAGTAAGTGTGATACACCATATTCACAAAATGAAGGATAATGATTATATGATCATTTCAATAGATGTAGAAAATTCATTTGACAAAATTCTACATTATTTATTATATTATTATTTTATATATATACATATTTTTGAGACAGGGTCTCACTCTGCCAGTAACATCATATTTAAGGGTCTAAAGTTGAAACTTCTCCTCTAAGATCAGGAAAAAACAAGGTCGCCCACTGAAAGTGCAGTGTTTCTATACATTCCTATACTGTATCACACTGATTTGCTTATGTTAAATCATCCTTGCATGCCAAAAAAATCCTGTTAGCCTATGGTGTATGATCATTTTAATGTGTTGTTTAATTGAGTTTGCTAGTATTTTTTGAAGATTTTTGCACCTGTGTTCATCAGGAATATTGACTTGTAATTCTCTTTCCTTGGAGTACTGTTGTTTGGCTTTGGTATGAGGACAATACTAGCCTTGTAAAATAAGTTTAAAGAGGTGTCTAATTTTTTGAATGAGTTTGAGGAGGATTGGCATTTGTTCATCTTTAAATATTTAAATGGAGCTCTTATGCAAGAAAAAGAAATAAAGGCACTTGAGACAGAAAAAGTAACATTTTGTCTGTGTTTGCAGGTGATATAATCTTATATATGGAAAACCATAAAGACTCCACAAAAAAAACTGTTAGGACTAACAAATCAATTAAATAATGTTGCAAGGTACAAAGTCAATATAAAGAAATCAGTTGCATTTCTCTATATTAATAACAAATTATCTGAAAAGAAATCAAGAAAATAATTTCACTTATAATAGCATCAAGAAGAATAAATCATTTAAGAATAAATGGAAGTAAAAGTTAGGTACACTGAAAACGATAAGACATTCGTGAAAAAAACTAAAGAAGACACAAACAAATGTAAAGATATTTTATATTTATGAATTAGAAGAACTGATATTGCTAAAATTTCCATACTATTGAAGGCAATCCACAGATTCAATAGAATCCCTATCAAAATTGCAGTGGCATTTTACACAGAAATAAATGGAAAAAGAATTCTAAAATTTATACAGAAGCAGACAATGCCCATGCTAGCCAAAGCAATCTTGAGCAAGATCAAAGCTAGAGGTATCACACTGTCTGACTTCAAAATACTACAAAACTATCATAATTAAAACAGACATATAGACCAGTTACAGAATACAGAGTTCAGGAACAAATCTGCATTTGTTCTCAATTTATCTTTAACACAGGTGCAAAGAACACCCAATAGGTAAAGGATAGTCTCTTCAACAAATAATGCTGAGAAAACTGAATATCCACATGCAGAAAAAAATTAGACCTTATAGTACTATAATTTCATTGATAAATCTATACAATAAATTGGTATTAATATAATTCACTTTGACTTGTAAACATTTGACTTTATTTTCCTTTCACTTGGTTTTAAGTAAGTCACATACAATTTGGTAATTTTTGATAAAATTGATCATCATGGTGGATGGGAGGCAGGACTAGACTGCAGATCCAGACAGAGCAGCTTGCGGAGGCTTGCATTGTGAATTTTAGCTCCAGATTGACTGCAAGAAGAAACCAGAAATCCTGAGAGGACCCACAGACCCTCTGAAGGAAGCAGATGCTCCTGCAGGACCCAGGAGACACCCCAAATGCTGTGAGTACCCCAACTGCAGAAGTAGGAAAGGAAGACCCTCCTCTCCCAAACACACACCCACAGTAGAGAAGCTGTAGGTCTGTTTGTGGGAGAAATTTCTGACTTTACCTGGAGCTGAGTCAAATTGGAGAGCCAAGTGAAATACAGGGGTAGAGGAAGCAACAGGTCCTGGGAGCTCGCTGAGCCCACTAGCAGGCCATTCCTGCTGGCACCATAGGGACCTATCCAGAGGATGGCCAGAGGAGCCAGGGGTAAAACTCCATAGGGAGAAGGATGTTTCTAGATGAACAATGAAACAATTTGAATGGGATGAGAAGCCTCCTGGCCAGAACCCAGGGGGAGGACGCAAATCTGGTGTGCAGACTTCACAGGCAGGGGAAGGGAACCAAGTCCTTTTCTTTCGTAGCTGGGAGGCGGGTGGCCTGGAGCAAGTTTTCACGCCCATCTTGTTTTCTGCCTGGAAATGGATTTGGGGCTGTTGTGGGGGCATGGTGGGAGTGAGACCGGCCCTTGGGTTTGTGTGTGAAATGGGTGATGCCTGTGACTGTTGGCCTTCTCCCACTTCCCTGACAACCTGCATGACTAGGTACACAACTCCATTGACCTGGGAACCTCACCGCGGCCCCCCACAGCAGCTGCAGCAAGACCTGCTCAAGGAGAGTCTGAGCTCAGACACGCCAAACCCCACCCCTACCTGATGGTGCTTCCCTATCCACCCTGGTAACTGAAGACAAAGGGCATATAGTCTTGGGTGTTCTAGGGCCCCTCCCACAACTGGTTCCTCTCCATACTACCACAGGTGATGCTCTCTGGAAAGTGCCACCTCTCCTGGCAGAAGGCCACCGAGCACAAAAACAGTGCATTAAACCACCAAAGCTAAGAATGCTCACAGAGCCCATTTTACCCCCCTCCCCCCTCCACTGGAACAGGTGCTGGTATCCATGGCTGAGAGACCCATAGATGGTTCACATCACAGGACTCTGTGTAGACAACCTCTAGTACCAGCTCGGAGCTGGGTAGACTTGCTGAGTGGCTAGACCCAGAAGAGAGACAACAATCACTGCAGTTTGGCTCACAGGAAACCACATCTATAGGAAAAGGGGGAGAGCACTACATCAAAGGAACACCCCACGGGACAAAAGAATCTGAACAACAGCCTTCAGCCCTAGACCTTCCCTCTGACAGAGCCTACCCTAATAAGAAGGAACCAGAAAACCAACCCTCATAATATGGCAATACAAGGCTCTTTAACACCCCCCAAAAGGCACGCTAGTTCACCAGCAATGGATCCTAACCAAGAAGAAATCCCTGATTTACCTGAAAAAGAATTCAGGAGGTTAGTTATTAAGCTAATTAGAGAGGTACCAGAAAGACGAAGCCCAATGCAAGAAAATCCAAAAAAATGATACAGGAAGTGAAGGGAGAAATATTCAAGGAAATAGACTGTTTAAAGAAAAAACAATAAAAAATTTCGGAAACTTTGGACACATCTTTAGAAATGCAAAATGTGCTAGAAAGTCTCAGCAATAGAATTGAACAAGTAGAATAAAGAAATTCGGAGCTCGAAGACAAGGTCTTTGAATTACCTGAATCCAACAAAGACAAAGAAAAAAGAATAAGAAAATATGAACAAAGCCTCCAAGAAGTCTGGGATTATGTTAAATGACCAAACCTGAGAATAATTGGCGTTCCTGAAGAAGAGAATTCTAAAAGCTTGGAAAACATATCTTGGGGAATAATCAAGGAAAACTTCCCCTGCCTTGCTAAAGACCTGGACATTCAAATACAAGAAGCACAAAGAACACCTGGGAAATTCATTGCAAAAAGATCTTAACCTAGGCAGATTGTTATCAGGTTATCCAAAGTTAAAATGAAGGAAAGAATCTTATCAGCAGTGAGACAGAAGCACTAGGTAACCTCTAAAGGAAAACCTATCAGGTTAACAGCAGATTTATTAGCAGGAACCCTACAAGCTAGAAGTAGGGGCCCTTTCTTCACCCTCCTCAAGCAAAACAATTAGCCAAGAATTTTGTATCCAGTGAAACTAAGCATCATATATGAAGGAAAGATACAGTCTTTTCCAGACAAGCAAATTCTGAGAGAATTTGCCATTACCAAGCCACCTCTACAAGAACTGCTAAAAAAGATCTAAATCTTGACACAAATCCTGGGAACATAACAAAACAGAACCTCTTTAAAGCATAAATCACAGAGGACCTATAAAACAGAAATACAACTTAAAAGCAAAAACAAAAAAAGAAAAACAAAAAAATCAAAGTACACAGGCAACAAAGAGCATGATGACTGCAATGGTACCTCACATTTCAATACTAACATTGAAGATAAATGGCTTAAATGCTCCACTTGAAAGATACAGAACCACAGAATGGGTAAGAACTCACCAACCAACTATCTGCTGCCTTCAGGAGACTCACCTAACACATAAGGACACACATAAACTTAAGGTAAAGAGCTGAAAAAGGCATTTCATGCAAATGGACACCAAAAGTGAACAGGGGTAGCTATTCTTATATCAGAAAACAAAAACTTTAAAGCAACAGCAGTTAAAAGAGACAAAGAGGGACATTATATAATGGTGAAAAGTCTTGGCCAACAGGCAAATAACACAATCCTAAACATATGTGCACCTAATATTGGAGATCCCAAATTTATAAAACAATTACTAATAGACCTCAGAAATGAGATAGACAGCAACACAATAATAGTGGGGAATTTCAATACTCCACTGACAGCACTAGACAGGTCATCAAGTCAGAAAGTCAACAAAGAAATAATGGATTTAAACTATACCCTGGAACAAATTGACTTAAAAGATGTATACAGAGAATTTCATGCAACAACCACAGAATACACATTCTATTCAACAGCATATGGAATTTCCTCCAAGATAGACCATATAATAGGCCATAAAACGAGCCTTAATAAGTTTAAGAAAATTGAAATTACATCAAGTACTTTCTCAGACCACAGTGGAATAAACCTGGAAATAACTCCGAAAGGAACCTTCAAGACCATGCAAATACATGAAAATTAAATAACGTGCTCCTGAATGAGCACTGAGTCAAAAACGAAATCAAGATGGAAATCAAAAAATTCTTTGAACTGAAGGACAATAATGGCACAACCTATCAAAACCTCTGGGATACAGCAAAGGCAGTGCTAAGAGGAAAGTTCATAGCCTTAAACACCTACATCAAAAAGACTGAAAGAGCACAAATTGACATCGTAAGATCACATCTCAAGGAACTAGAGAAACAAGAAAAAAATCAAACTCAAACACAGCAGAAGAAAGGAAATAACCAATTTCAGAGTAGAACTAAATGTAATTAAAACTAACAAAATACAAAAGATAAATAAGACAAAAGCCTTGTTCTTTGAAAAGATAAATAAAATTAATAGACCATTAGTAAGATTAACAAATAAAAGAAGAGCAAATCCAAATAATCTTACTAGGAAAGAGGAGATATTACAACTGACACCACTGAAATACAAAAGATAATTCAAGGCTACTGTTTACACCTTCATGCACATATCTAGAAAACCTAGAAGAGACTGATAAATTCCTGGAAAAATACAACCTTACTGGCTTAAATCAAGAATTGGATACCCCAAACTGACGAATAACAAGCAGCGAGATTGAAATGATAATTAAAAATTACCAGCACATTCCAGGACCAGATGCATTCATAGCTGAATTATATCAGATATTCAAAGAAGAATTAGTACTGATCCCTTTGACACTTATCCACAAGATAGAGAAAGGAGGAACCCTCCCCCATTCATTCTATGAAGAGAGCATCACCCTAATACCATAACCAGAAAAGGACATAACTAAAAAAGAAAACTACAGACTGATATCCTTGATAAACATAAATGCTAAAATCCTTAACAAAATACTAATTAACCTAATCGAACAACATATCAAAAAGATGATCCACCATGATCAAATGGGTTTCATACCAGGGATGCAGGGATGGTTTAACATATGAAAGCCAATAAATGTGATACACCACACAAACAGAATTAATAACAAAAATCACATGGTCATGTCAATAGATGCAGAAAAAGGGTTAGACAAAATCCAGCATCCCTTTATGATTACAACTATCAGCAAAATTGGCATACAAGGGACATACCTTAATGTAATAAAAGCCATCTATGAGAAACCCACAGTCAACATAAAACTGAATAAGAAAAAGTTGAAAGCATTTCCTCTGAGTACTATAACAAGACAAGGTTGCCCAATCTCATCTCTCCTCATCAAAATAGTACTGGAAGTACTAGCACGAGCAATCAGACAAGAGAAAGAAATAAAGGGCATCCAAATTGGTAAAGAGCAAGTCAAACTCACTGTTTGCTGATGATATAATTGTTTACCTTGAAAATCCTAAGGACTCCTCCAGTAAGCTCCTAGAACTGATGAAAGAATTCAGCAAAGTTTCTGGATACAAGATTAATGTACACAAATCAGTAGCTCTTCTCTACAACAACAATGAGCAAGTGGAGAATCAAATGAAGAACTCAACTCCTTTTATAATAGCTGCAAAAAACAAAACAAAACTTTGGAATATACCTAACCAAAGAGTCAAGGAGTCGAAAGACCTCTACAAAGAAAACTACAAAACACTGCTGAAAGAAATCATAGACAATACAAACAAATGGAAACACATCCCATGCTCATGGATGGGTAGAATCAATATTGTGAAGATGACCATACTGCCAAAAGCAATCTTCAAATTCAATGCAATTCCCATCAAAATACCACCATCATTCTTCACAGAATTAGAAAAGAAAATTCTAAAATTCATATGGGACCAAAAAAGAGCCCACATAGCCAAAGAAAGTCTAAGCAAAAAGAACAAAACTGGAGACATCACACTACCTGATTTCAAACTATACTATAAGGCCACAGTCACCAAAACATTGTGGCACTACTATAAAAATAGACACACAGACCAATGGAACAGAATAAAGAACGCAGAAATAAACCTAAATACTTACAGCCAACTGATCTTGAACAAAGCAAACAAAAACATAAAGTGGGGAAAGTATACCCTTTTCAACAATTGCTGCTGGGGTAATTGGCTAACCATATGTAGGAGAATGATACTGGATCCTTATCTCTCAACTTATACAAAAATCAACTCCAGATAGATTAAGGACCTAAGCCTAAGACCTGAAACTAAAAATTCTAGCAGATAACTTTGGAAAAACCCTTCTAGACTTTGGCTTAGGCAAGGATTTCATGACAAAGAACCCAAAAGCAAATGCAATAAAAACAAAGATAAATAGCTGGGATCTAATTAAACTAAAGAGCTTTTGCACAGCAAAAGGAATAGTCAGAGGAGTAAACAGACAACCCATAGAATGGGAAAAAATCTTCACAATCTATATATCTGACAAAGGACTAATATCCAGAATCTACAAAAAACTCAAACAAATCAGTAAGAAAAAAACAAACAATCCCATCACAAAGTGGGCTAAGGACACGCATAGACAATTCTCAAAAAAAAAAAAAAAATATATATATACTAATGGCCAATAAACATGAAAAAATGCTCAACATCACTAATGATCATGGAGATGCAAATCAAAACCACAGTGTGATATCACCTTACTTCTGCAAGAATGGCCATAATCAAAAAATCAAAAAATGGTAGATGTTGGCATGGATGCAGTGAACAGGGAACACCTCTACACTGCTGTTGGGAATGCAAACTAGTACAACCTCTATGGAAAACAGTGAGGAGATTCCTTAAAGAACTAAAAGTAGATCAACTATTTGATCCAGCAATCCCACTACTGGGTATCCACACAGAGGGAAAGAAGAAGTCATTATTTGAAAAAGATATTTGCACACGCATGTTTATAGCAGCACAATTCACAGTTGCAAAATTGGGAACCAAGCCAAATGCCCATCAATCAATGAGTGGATAAAGAAACTGTGGTATATACATATGATGGAATACTATGCAGCCATAAAAAGGAATGAATTAACAGTATTTCCTGTGACCTGGATGAGATTGGAAAGCATTATTTTAAGTGAAGTAACTCAGTAATGGAAAACCAAAAATCGTGGGTTCTCTCTGATATATGGGATCTAAGCTATGAGGATGCAAGGCATAAAAATGATACAATGGACTTTGGGGACCTGTGCGGGGAAGAGTGGGAAGGGCTAGGGATAAAATACTACAAATATGGTGCAGTGTATAGTGCTCAGGTGATGGGTGCACCAAAATCTCACAAATCACCACTGAAGAACTTACTCATGTAAACGAATACCACCTGTATCCCAATAACTTACGGAAAAAAATTTGGTTATTTTTGTGAGAAATAATGTTGGTGAGGTTTTCCCCATTGTTTTTCTTGGTAGGGATGTATAGCACTGTAAAATTTAATATTGGAGCTACATTAAATGCTGTAGGATAATTTAAACTTGTAAATAATTTAGATACTTCAAAAAGAAGTATTTCAATGGTTTTCTCAAAGAATCAACAACAAAATGAGAGGAAATACATAATTTTCTTTGTGTTCTACCTTTGTTTCTTGTGTGAAAATTTCCGTGATTTTGCCATTGGTATTGTGGAAATACTTTACTTGTGCTAAAAATTGTGTGCCATTAAAATATGATAGTGCAATTGGGAAAAAAATTAAAAAGGCAAAGAAACCCTACTTGTATTTTACTATTTTTGAATAAGTGAATTTTTAGTGTGGGCTTTCACTGACTTATTTGATTTTTTTTTTTAATATAGATAATATTGTAAACAGTGCTAGCGGTTACAAAAATCTTTGCAACTTGAGCATTTATGTTAGAATTCTCCATTAATTTGTCACATTATTGGAAACAGATTTTGGATTCTGTTATTTAAGAAATAATTTTGAGGATTTTGGAAAGAATTAAGTGAGATTAATTATGTAAATGTTTAATAGAGAATCTGATAAATTGAATGAGGTTAGGCAATAATCAATGCTTACTGGATGATCCAAAAGCAAATGGTTCTGATGTTAAATATCTTTTTAAGTATAAAACAGAGTGTAAGAATACTACATGCCAAAACACATGAAATTTTCTAAAGGTATACTGAGAGGAAAATTTTCTGAATTTAAAAGCTTGTCTTACTAATCAAGAAATTGAAAAAATGAATTAACTCTACGTTTAAATTTAAAAATTATCATACATGAAACTTTATAAAAGTGAGTGGAGGAATGAAATTTTAGAGAAATAAATTGTTAAATTATAAAGTAGAAAAAGTAGAATTGATAACTATATTGTAGTCCTGGTTCTTTTTATTTGCTTAATTTAACATTTTCAATAAGAAATTATTTTAATAACGTAGAAATAGCAAGAAAATAATAAAAGCAACAACATACTCATTAGCTAGACATGACACATTTTGTCATACTTGCTTCAAATCTCTCCCTCTTTTTGTTTAAGAAATCTTACAGAGAGAATTAATTAAAAGCCTCTACACCTTCATTCCTTTCTGTTGGTACTTTTTATTCATTGCTCTTCAAGGACTATAATTTTTATTTATTTTTAATATATTTCCTAAATATGTATGTACCCACAATATACATTTTATTATTTAAAAAATCTTAAATAATTTTCTATTGAATTTATCTTTTTATAATCTGATTTATTAACCAAACATATTACAGCATAAAAATATAAAGTTGAACCAAAATCAATATTACCTCTTTTGAAATAATTAGATTGAATGGACATAACTTGATTGGTAAAATGTACCTTCTAAAGTTTAACAGTGATTCTCTTGGATAATTAGTGGCAACTTATTTTTAATTTTGCTAATCTATTTTCTAATTTTCTATAGTAAAATTTTTTATTTTCACAATAAAATGCATATGCATGTATGTTTGAAAATAAAATGTACAAACCTATGCAAAACATTAGAAAATGTGAATGATATAGGTAATTGTTTACAAAATATGAACTACAAATAGATTCAAGTAAAGAAGAAAAGATGAGTCACCATAAACAAATGCTTAGATATCACTAATGATCATCAGTAATGAATACCTTCCTGTTGCTTCTTTCTCATTCTGCTTTTTGTAGACCTCCTTCTATGGCAGTTTTAGGTCTTTTATTTAAATATCAAGAGTCAGAAATTTTCTATCACAGAGAAAAAAAGAGCTGAAAAGCATCTGTCTTAACCCATTTGGGGTTTCTGTGAAGGAATATCTGAGGCTGAGTAATTTTTAAAGAAAAGAGGTTTATTTGGCTCATGGTTCTGCAGGCTGTACAGGAAGTGTGACTCTGGCATCCGCTTGGCTTCTGGTGAGGTCGTTGGGCTGTTTCCACTCATAACAGAAGGCGAAGGGGAGCCAGTGTGTGCCGAGATCACATGGTGAGAGAGGAAGCAAGATGGTGGGAGGTGCCTGGTTCTTGGTAACAACCAGTTCTCCCAGGAACTTACAGAGTGATACTCATTCATTACCACCAGGATGGCACCAAGCCATTCATGAGGGGTTCATCCTATGACCCAAACACCTCCCGCTAGGTCTAAACTCCAACATTAGGGATCAAATTCCTGTGTGAGGTTTGGAGAGACAACCAACCAAACCATAGCAGCATCCAAATCATTTCTTCAGAGCTAAACTAAATCTTGTAGCACTCTAATCTTAGAGTATAATTATATTACAAATTACTACAATTTAATTATAGAAATTGCTCAGTGTTACACAAGCATTTCATAATTTATTTTGCAATTAATGTATAATTTAAGGGAGATTTTAAAACTTTATACAAGTTTGTTTTGCAGGTTCTATGTAATGTTAATGTTTATTAATATTTACCTCCTCTTTGATATATTGATATTGGGCAACCAGAAAAACATGTCTGAGCAGTCTCTCTTATAGTAGAATCTGCATAATGCAATATAATAAAAATATAATGAAATACCGGCTGATCTCCATAAAATGCAGTCTCTGTGAACAACCCACTGTTGTTTGACGTGGTGAGGAATTGGGAAGGGAATGTAAATGACTTTTCAGTGTTGAAAGGGGTTTATGCTATTGGAACATTATAGGAGCCTCTTCCCCTGCATGCAATGTTTTAAGATTCTTGCACTCCTTGGAAAGTTTGTAATGCACCCATTTAAGGTAGACTATAATAAGAAAAAAACTACTAATACTGTAATTGTATGGAGTACTACTAAGATAACATTTTCATAATATAATTAAAATGTAGGCAAAATAAATAATAATTAACTCCAAAAAGAAAAAATGATGGAGTAAGGGGGCACAGAATAAGTAAAACAATTACAAAGGGAATAGAAAGATGATAGGCTCAAAATGCACTATATTAATAATGACATAAATTCTGAATGTACTAACATTCCAATTTGAAAACAAATATTGTCAGAATAGTTATTAAAAAATGAGCATGATCCAACAATTTCTATCGAAAAGAGACACGCTTTAGACATAAGAGCACAGAAGAATTTAAATGGAAAGAATGGAAAGAAGATATAAAGTTGGTCCTCGTTATTCACTGATTCTAAGTTTGCCTACTAGTCAAAATGTATTTGTAACTCCTAAATCAGTATTCTGTGTTTTCACAGTTGTGCTCAAACCTGTGCAAAGTGGAGAATATTTTGAGTCTCTTAGGGGCACATTCCCAGATGAAGTCAAACGAGGTCTCATTCTGCCTTCTTGTTTTAGCTCTTCCATTGTACAGAAGTATCCTTTTTATGATCTACTTAGTACCATATATATATATATACACACACACACACACACACACACGTATATATATATATTGCATTTCTGTGCTTTGTGTTGGTGACTTTTCTGTTTAAAATTGCTCCCAAGGGTGGTGATGAGGTGTTGTCTGGTGTTCCCAAGCACAAGAAGGCTGTGATGTGCCTTATGGAGAAAACACCTGTGTTGGAGAATCTTCCTGCCAGAGTGAGTGATAGTGCTGTTGGCTGTGCGTCTAATGCTAGGTAATTAACAGTGCATATTAGGTAAGGTGTCGTTGTATAGAAACACACATAAAACAAGGTTATGTATTGCTCAGTTCATGAAATGTTTGTGATCAGAGGCTCATGGAAACCTAACCCAGTGATTCCTCCAGGGACAATGGTTTAGTATTTGTTAATTCAGTGCTCACAACTCACACTAATTCATGCAACTTTATAGAGCATAATTACATGGATAATGAGAATCGACTGTGTGAAGAAAGCAGTAACCAGTAAAATCATGGTGTGGTTACAGTGCTATCAGAAAAATCAGACTTTAAATTATTCCTGGCTGGGCGCGGTGGCTCAAGCCTGTAATCCCAGCACTTTGGGAGGCCGAGACGGGTGGATCACGAGGCCAGGAGATCGAGACCATCCTGGCTAACATGGTGAAACCTCGTCTCTACTAAAAAATAACAAAAAACTAGCCGGGCGATGTGGCGGACGCCTGTAGTCCCAGCTACTCGGGAGGCTGAGGCAGGAGAATGGCGTGAACCCGGGAGGCGGAGCTTGCAGTGAGCTGAGATCCGGCCACTGCACTCCAGCCTGGGAACCAGTATCATTCTGATACCAAAATCTGGCAAAAAAAAAAAAAAAAAAAAAAAAAAAATTATTCCTAGACATAAAGAGGGGGATTTTATAATGATGAAAATGTCAATTTAATGAGAATAAATAAAACAATAAATTTGTATGTATTTAATAACATCAAAATATACAAAACAAAAAATTGTAGAGAAACAAGGAGAAATAGAAATCTTTTCATCAGTAGAGATTTCAATATACCACAAGTAACAGAGTGAACAATCTCAAAATCAGTAAAACAGAAGATTTGCACAACAGGATTAAATAATTTGACCTAATTGACACATGGAGAACACCACTTCCCACAACTGTAGCATTCACATTCATTTCCAGTGCACGTGGGCACTTGTGTCATTTATCAAAATAAACTATATGTATGCAAGGCTACAAAGCAGGTTTTAGTAAATTTCAAACGAATGAAATATAATAATGCAAATTATAATCTCAGATAATAATGGAATTAAACCAGAAACTGACAACAGAAAGATAACTAGAAAATCCTTAGATGGCTGGAAATTAAACAACAAAGTTTTAAAAATCTATAGGTCACAAAAGTGATCACAATAAAAATTTGAAATCTTTTTACATGAAAGAGTTATAGAAAAGCAAAGCATATAAATTTCACATGAGAGAGAGTTGAAACAATGTTTGAGAGGAAATGTATGGCTTCTTTTAAGTGCACATATAAGAAAAGAAAAGCTGTTGAAAATCAACAATCTATTTTCATCTTAAGAAGTTAGTAAGTGACAGCAGATTAAGTCATCAACATGGAATAAAATGTAAGAATAAAATTTAAAAAACGAAATAGAAAATAAATATACAATACAGAAACTCAGCCAAGAAGCTAAAACTTGTTTTTTAAAGTTTAGTAAAATCGATAGCCCCTAGCAAGACTGGTGCAGAAAAAAATAGAAAAAAAATTGAATTATCAATATCAGAAATGAAACAAGATTATCACTATAGAATCTACAGGCATTAAACTGACTCTAAGAGGATATTATAAACACTTTTTTGCCAATTACACACCGTAGATATAATGGAAAACACATTCCTTGAAAACACATTTCACTGAAGCCACCACAAGAAACAGAAAGTTTGCATAGTGCTGTATCTACAAACAAATTGATTCGTAAGACACTTTTCTATCCAAACGTCTTCACTGTTGAATTTTCTTTAACATTTAAGGAGAAATAATACCAATTTTACACAACGTTCCAAATAATTTAAGTGGGAAAATTTCTCTCTCATTTTATGAGGCTAACATAATCTTGATATCAAAGCCTGACAAAGAAAGAAAAGTCACAGGCCATCCTCTCAGAAACATAGGGACAAGAATTCTATTCAAATCTTAGCAAAATGAATCCAGTGATATATGAAGAGGTCAGTATCTTACAGTAAAGTTGGGCTTATTAATGGAGAATGTTTGGTTTAAAAATTTAATATTAATTTTTAATAAAGGAGACAAACCATATGGTCATCTCAGTAGCTAGATGTAGAGTCTAAGAAGAGACAGAAAGTGATCCGATCTGATCCTGCAAGGCTTTCTACCAAAGACCTACACTAACATTATACTAAAGGTTTTTCCCTATCCTTGCCAGCATAGCACATATTTAGTTAAAATTTTGATATTTTATTCCACATAGATTTCTTGCATTAATTTATTTTTTCAATTATTACATTATCAGTATTATTTAAATTGATTACTGAGTTTGTTGGTATCCTTTCTCTTAAATTTTGTGCCTGAGATGGTATTCCATTGTGTCACCTTACTCCTGGCCCTGGCATTAAGGAAATACAAATGAAAATCACCATTAGATGTTGCTTTTCATTCACCAGTATGATTAAACAGGGGAAAAACTAAGTGCTGGCTATGATGCAGAGCAATGGGGGTTTTCATTCACTCTTCCACATTCCATGGTCTTGTCCAGCTGTGTGTAAGATGCATGTGCAGTGAATGAATTCCTCCTTTTATCGTGCAATTACAGTTTAAATATGATCCATGATAACCCATCTCTCTTCTCTTGACCCTTTGCAGGTACAATATAGCTAATACCTCCTTTTTGAAAATAGCATGGTAGATGTTCCCTGACAAAGTCAAGTGCATCTGACACACATGGCTAGAGAAAGCTGTCCCCTCTGGTCACCGTGGAGGTGTGACAGCCACTGCATGTTGTGCTTTTGCTGGCCACTTAATGAATCATCCAGGACCCATGCCTCAGCTGAAGGGTTACATAAAGCTGCCAGGCCACAGTGAGTCAGGATTCCTTTGAAGACTAATGGGTTTTAAAATGTGTGAAGGGGACACAGAAGGTAGGCAGTCTTCTGTAGAGTTATGGGGGCAAGAGAATACACTTGCTACAGGCATTTGTCATTTGTGGCATTGTGTAAATCTACAATTATTAATTTTATTGTTTTAGGACTTTTTGATCCCTTGCAATAATCCCTTGTAGCTGCAAAAGGCTTTAAAAAATACGTGTTACCTGATACTGAATTTGCATGTCTCAGGAAAGTTGATGATGAGCATGTAACTTGCATAAAATGCATTCTGATACTTACTAACCATAGGAGCTATGGTAGCACTGGTTACATAACAATCAGAAGATCCAAATCTTTTAAAGTTCTTTTATTAAAGTCACTTTAGGAAGATTATGGCCAAAAGTAATGATTGAACACATGTAGTTGTAGAAGATGCAGAAGGTTTTTCAGAAAAAAAATGTTCTTGCCATCGTATTACAGAAGAAAGTTAAGAAGTTTATTCAAATACATGAAAATTACAAAGAGCAAGTATACTGTTTATGTTATTTTGATTTTGCAGATGAACAATATATAGAAAATTTGTAAAATTTTGTTTTCATGCCCACACATACGTTATTTTTCATTTTTTGAAATAATTTTGTTTCAAAAATAGTGATAAATACAACTATTTTTGTATGACTACAAATTAAATGCATTTAGCTTCAGTCAAGAAACCAATAGGCTAAAAATATGTATTTTGAACTGTTTTTAGTGCCTTCTTCAACTTCCAAAACTGTCCCAGTTAGAACAAACCAGTATATGGTACCTTTCTCATGACTCACTTCTTAGAAGCCTTCTCTTCTTCTTTTTCCTTCTTTTCTGATATACATTAACTCGTTAAGTGATTTTATCCAGTCTCACAGTTTGAAATACCATGTATATGGTGTTAACTCCAATATCTGTAACTCCATTGCCAATCTCTCCCCTGAAGTTTAGACAATATATTTTATCTCCATGTAAATATGTAGCTAGTATCTCAAACCCAATGACAGCTAAAGTGGATTATTGCTTTCTTCCTTCAAATATGGTCCCCTTTTAGCCTTCCTCATCTCAGCAAATGCCACTGGTATTCACAGTTTTTCAGTCTAAAAACCTTGACATCATCCTTGACTGCTTTCTTCTTTTCATACTCAACATTCAATCCATGAAAAAAACATGTAGGCATTGCTTCAAACATATCCACACCTGACTTCTTACTTTCTACTTTGCTATCCTCCTAGTTTAAATTACCATAATCTTTCTATCATAAAAGCTCCCTATTTCCACTTGGTAGTCCACCCCCATCTGTATATTCTCCACAAAACAGCCAGTGTGATTCTTTCAAAATGTCAATCACATCAGGTGGTTACTAACCTTTACCTGGGTGTCAAGGCCCACTCCATAAACCAGACCTGAGCATGTCTCTCACTCAGCAGCCTGTAAAGTGCAGTTCATGAACACCTGAGAGAGCCCAAGACTGGGGGTCAAGTGAGGTCAAAACTATTTCCATAGCAACACCAAGACAGTATTTGCCTTTTTACTGTGGTGACATCTGAAATGATGGTGAAAAGCAATGGTGGGTAAACCTGCCGGACCTCAGCACATGTTAGGCAGCCACACACACTGCAGTAGTGGCCATCGCACTCTAGGCCTGCACACACTCTGTTTTCTAAAAAGAGTTTTACTTAAGACTATGCTGGATAAAGTAGTTAATATTATTATTTATATTAATGATCAATCTTTGAGTACAAGCCTTTTTAAGTTCTGTTTGACAAAATGGGACGTATACAATGCTGCTGCATAACAGAAATACCACCGTTTTCTCAAGGAAAAGCATCTGTGCAATTGTTCAAGTTGTGAAATAAACCATCTACTTTTCATAGAAGCTTTTTTTTTAACTTGACATAGAAAGTGGTATATAAACTATAGTCATTCATTCTTAAAGTCTAAAAGCCTTGACATCATCCTTGACTGCTGTCTTCTTTTCATACTCAACAAAAAGCTCCTTTTCCACTTTGCAGTCAACCCCCATCTGTATATTCTCCACAAAACAGCCCGTGTGATTCTTTCAAAATGTCAGTCACATCATTCTTAGTATTTTGCAGACATTTAAAAAATAATTGAAAGAAGCATGTCACTGAGAAAAACAACTAGCACTAGTGAAAATTAAAATTTTGGAAAACTTGTATGGTGAGCATGACTGTTTCCCATTAAAAGACACTTCTGATGAGATTGGTGGTATTACTAATAAATGTGTCAACATTTGGAATATCTGGATAATTCAATGAGTCAATATTTTCCCAATTACCAATATATGCTATTACATATCATATGTGGGTAATTATCCATTCAGAGTGAAATATAAACCAATGGATTTTAATATAAGAGAGCATTAAAAGTTCATTGATGTGATTCAGGTTCCACATAGCAGCTAACCCTGAAGATACTACACCACTTGAAAATTCTGGTAGAGCAACAAAGAAAAATGTCCACGATTATCTGAAAAGTTTATTAAAATACTCCCTTCATCTGGGCATGATGGCCTATAATCTCAGAACTTTGGGAGGATGAGGTGGGAGGACTGCTGGAGGCCAGGAGTTCGAGACAAATCTAGGCAACATACTGAGATCCCATCTCTACAGAAAATTTTAAAATGAGCTTGGTGTGGTGGCATGCACTTGCAGTACCAGCTACCTGGGAGGTGGAGGCAGTAAGATCACTTGAGCTCTGGAGTTTGAGGCCACAGTGAGCTATGGGGAAGGACCCTCCATAGACTAATCACATCTTCAAGGCCCTGCCTCTTAATACCATCACATGGGCAACACCTGGATTTTGGAGGGGACACATTTAAACCATAGTAATGCCCTTCTCAGTAATTATTTTTTATTTTGGAGACTATGGCTATTTTTCATATTTATGTTCATGTGTAATACATTAATATTATTTCTAAAAATTTAATCTATTAATATTTTTTCACTTTTAATTTCTAGTACACTACATCAGCAGTTATGACTCATACAAATAAAAGCTTTTTGCAGTCCTCAATTATTTTAAGAGTTTAAATAAGTTCTGAGACAAAAATATGAGACTTGCTCTGCTAACTTAGTCTTTCAGTATATTGCCTCTTTCTCAATCTCAAACCACACTAGTCACCTTGCTGCTTCTCAACCCCACCACACAAGTTCCTCTGCTACGTTCTTATAACTTAGTATTTCCTCTGTTTTGTGTGCTAGCTCCCCATGAATCCACGTGGCTCATGCTCTCATGTCCTTTAGATCTCTGCTCGGTCACCACAACACATAGGCCTTCTCTGATAAGCCTGCCCCAAATCACAGGCTGGGTTACCCTCTAATCAAATACATTTGCTTACTTCATTATAGCTTTTACAACTATCCAATAAATAACATTTGGTGTTATTTATTTGTGTATATTTGTTTATTATCTCTTCTTTACTGCTGTCTCTAGTGCTAAGAACCATATGTGACATACAGCAAGTACTTAATAAATATTTTTTAATACAAATTTAATGCAAGGCTGTGGTCAGCATGAAGACATCAGAGCAGAGTCCTCCCTTCTCCTTGGCAGCAGGGCTGTGGATTCAGGCTGGCTTCCCAGGAGTTGGGGGCCATGAGTCAGGGTTCTGTTGCTTAATCTGAAGGGGGTGAGTGAGTGAGCTATGTGGGGCAGAATTCACCTCACACAAGAATTAAGGCAAAAAAAATGGTGCTAAAAGAGGGACAGAAGCACAGTTCAGGAAGTGCATTGAGAAATAAAGTTAGCATAACAGAAAACCAAAGAAGGCAACTATTTTTTAAAAAATTAGGAGTTTACCAGAAAGTGGTCAGGTTGTTTTACAAAAAAGTAAAAAATAAAATAAAATAAAACCTCCTTTGAGAAAACAAAGTGAAATCAGACTTGGTTTTTTGTTTTGTTTTTAAGAGACAAGTTCTCAACGCATCGCCCAGGCTGGAGTGCAATGGCAATGACATGATTATAGTTCACTGCAGTCTCAAACTCTCCCAGGTGACTTTTACATTTTATTTTTTTGTAAAGACAGAGTATCACTATGTTGCCCAGGCTGGTCTTTGAATTCCTGCCCTCAAGCGATTTTCCTGCCTGGGCCTCCCAAAGTGCTGGGATTATAGATGTGAGCCACAACACCTGATCCAGAAATCAGAGTATTAAAAATTACCTTAAATGACAAAGGTTTCACTTAAGAACTGGAAGAGATCCAAAAGAAAAATGAAGAAAACATGAACAAAAATGAATTAAAAGACATGACAATGTTACTTAGTAAAAAAACAAATAAATGACCAATAACTTTAGGAAGCACTCTTCAACTTCGAAGTCAAGGCAAGGTGACTTTACTTGTGAGTTACATCATCTTGATCACACTGTTATAAGAATATCCAGTTGGTGTAGAGGAGAGACAAGGGAAACTCACTGTGGCAGCAACAGAAGTGGCTGCAACTCCGAAACATTGCATTCACAGAGGGACTCACAGAATTCATACATATTTACCTACTCTATTGGGTAGAACTAGTTATGGTAAAGAAACCATACCAGTTATTTTAACATACAAGATTTAATATAGATAACTTTAATTGGGTTTTAGAGACTAAAAAATAGGATGTTAAGGTGTCAGGAAGGCACACCTGCAAGAACACCTTTATCCCTAGAACAGAGGGAAGAAGTGGAGATAATTAAAATTTAGAAGATTGAAAGGCTGGCCCAGCCAGCCTGGAATTAGAGTATCTGAGGAGGGGCCCTCCTTGACTGGTGCTGATGCCTCAGAAGCTCCAAGGATGGTCCATTGGAGCTGGGATCTAACGCTCTCCAGAGCTGATATAGGGACCCTCAATGCTGCTTGTTCTGAAGTGCTGGAAACACAACTAACTGCTTCTAACAGAACAGCTACTACCTGGAGGAAGGAGCCTCACTGGGGAAATGCGCCCAGGAAAACAAGCAGGAACAGAAAGCGAGCAGGACAGAGCAAGTCCGTGCTCTCTCTTCTCCTTCCAGGATCCCACTAATACCTCTTAGCAGAGTCTAGCCAGAGCCATAAACAAAACAGAAATGTGGCTGCATTGTCCTGCCCCTGGGTGTGCAGAGCACAGTGGACAAGAGTGGGTTTGAATCCGAGAGACAAAGCTGGTGACCATGCTAATTCCACCACTCAGATATTGATTCAATGGAACCATCCCTGTTATACTGAGACAGTGAAATTAACAGTCTCGACAATCATTGTCAAAGCATTGCACAACCATTATATATCATATTTACAAATAATTTCCAATAGAATAGGTATTAAATAAGGACAGCATATAAAGCATGATCCCTAATTGCATTTTCTGCAGAAAAATTATGATGAATGTGCTTTTACATTGCAATGGGAAATACAGTAATAAAGTAGCTATAATAATAATAATATAAAATAGTAACTAAATAATAGTAAAAATAAGTTATACTGATGAAAGCTAATACTTTTTTACTAATACTTATTGAGATAGCATTCACTTTTTGCCAGACATTTTGCTTTTCAGTCATCACGTTCTTCAATACTCACAACAAAACTTGCCATTCTTAAATGAGAGTCAAACAGAAAAAGTAATTCTCAGGGTATCCGGCAAACACCCTAACTCAGGTATCTGAATCTAAAATGCTTGCACTTCATATCTGACACATTTCAATATTGTACATATGTTATACATCCCAGGTGTGTGCATTAAACATTAATATATAATAAAAATGATATCTATATTTCCCATATATATCATAAACCTCTGTTTGTGTGGTTGAAAAGAAATGTATCACTTGTTAGCAGTCTTCATCTTTGGTGTTAAAACCTTGAGGTATAATTTCTTTCTTTTGCTTTGGAAAGTTTTTATTTCCCACCTTTCTAGAATGATCTTTTTCATTATACATAGCCTGTATACATTCTCCCATGTCATTAAAATGTCATTTTTAAAGCATAATTAATGTCACTTTGCTTTGAATATAGCATGGTTTGTTTAATGTCTTTCCTATATGGGACACTTGGGTTATTTTAGTATATTTGCAATTACAAATGATACTTGCTCTGACCCAAATATTTGTGCCCCCCTGCTCTAAACTAATATGTTGAAATCCTAATCACTACAGTGATAGTATTAGGAGGTGGGGACCTTGGGAGATGATTAGATCATAAGCAGAATCTTCATGAAGAGGATGAGCACCCTTATCATAGAGGCCTGTTATAGATACATAATGGAATACTATTTAGCCATAAAGCAGAATGAGATCATGTGTCTTGCAGCAACATGGATGGAACTAGGGGCCATTATCTTAGGCAAAACGACTCAGAAACAGAAAGACAAATACTGCGTGTTCACACTTAAAGTGGGAGCTAATAATGAAGCTGAGTGTGGGTTGATGGAAACTGGAGACCTGGAGGGATGGGAGAATGGGAGGGGAGTGGGCAATGTGGGGTTGGTGGTGGGCACAGTGTGGGAGGGCCCCGACTTCACCACCATGTATCAATGTAGCAAAATTGCACTTGCATCCCATGAATATGTACAAATACAAAAACAACAAAAATAAACACATACAAATAATACAAATCAAGATAAAAAAATAAAAGAGGCCTGAGGGAGACCGTTGCCCCTTCCACCGTGTGAGGGCATTGTGAGAAGGTGCCGCCTACAAACCAGAAAGTGGGCCTCCATTAAACATGAAATCTACTGGTGTCATGATCTTGGACTTCCAGCCTCCAGAACTGAGGACAACACACTTCTCTTGTTTATAAGCCACCTAGTTTATGGTATTTTGTTATTGCAGCCCAACTGAACTAAGAAAATCATACCGTAATGGAGCTCCTTTATAGTGTTCTAAATGAATATTTACGTCTTTTGGGGGAATAAACTTCTGTAAGTAAAATTTCAGGATCAAATGGTATAACCATTTTAATGGCTCTTGGGTGAAAAAGGGCCAAATTGTTTCTAAAAGTTTGTCAGTTCACACTGTCATCAGCGGCACAACGTAGCTGAATGAAAGTGTGTTTTCTAGAGGTTGACAGTGGAGTATGGTGCTGCTTGTTTATTGAGGCTAATAGTCTTAGTCTTTTATTCCTTTTTTCCCAGTGGTTATTGTTCTATTGAACTATGTTGATGACATCTATGAAATAATGATGTGGATCTTATTAGGTTAATCTTTATGATAAATGATTTATTAGAATTCATGCTAATTTGCATTAAAGAACAAGCTTATAACTGCAGGTACTTAGTGGAAGTTTTTAGAAGTGAATCCTGGGGAAAAATAACCCAATTAAAAAATATGTAGGCACATGACTTGGAAAAAAAAAAACTCAGAAAAAAGAAAAACACCCAATACGCACGTTAAGTGGTACATATTATAACAGATATTAGGAAAATGCAAATTAAATCCACAATGAGATACTATTTTATAACTATTAGGAGAGACAAATTGATAAGACTGACAAGCTATAAGAGGAAATGTTCAATAAATCATTATTAAAACTTCTTAACTGTATTAAGTAAATATTGTTTGGTTTAATATTTTTTTCTAGTAATTTCTGACATTCTTAAAAACGCTTGGGTGCTAGGACTTCTTGCATTGTAAGAATGTCTTCTGTGGCATTTACTTATGAAGAGTATCTTAGCTATGAGTAGATATTTTACACTGCAATTACTTTTCTCACTTCAACAATGCAGCTAAATTTATTGTTTTGCAGTGGGAAGTTTTATTTCTTTAGTATTTAACTTTTTTTCTCAATGTTTCTTAAGTTTTTACTTATTCTAAACAAAGAGAAAGGAAGGAAGGAAGGAAGGCAGGCAGGCAGGAAGGCAGGAAGGCAGGAAGGCAGGAAGGCAGGAAGGCAGGAAGGAAGGAAGGAAGGAAGGAAGGAAGAAAGGTAGGAAGGAAGAAAGGTAGGAAGGAAGTGCAGAGAGAGAGAGAGAAAGATCATGGAACTAGCATAGATTGTTGGCCTTTCCCCCAAAACACACACTCCTGAGAGGCTCTGGACAAATGAGCAGTATAAATATGAAGACCTAAATTAGGGATTGTGAGGCCTGTCTGGCATTCCAAGAGGCAGTTAGGTGCAGGTCTCTGGGTGGGGCTGGGGCAGCTACCTGGGGGTGTGGGCAGGACTCTAAGTTCAGAAATTAGGCCAGAGAAAGCTTTCTGTTACTCTCGCTGCCCAACATGTCCTAAGGGTCTCATTTTTTGTCCCTAGACGTGTCAGGCAAGTTAACTAGGGTAAAGTTTGGGGCAGTGTTAATAACACCTGGAGTAAGGAACAGACAGATGGTTTAAGCACAACCACCAGCACCAAGCATCCCCTGATCTCACATTTCCTCACCCGCTTCACTCCTCCAGGACTGGTAGATTACAAGAGAAGGAAATTATCACTTTCCAGGGCTGGTTTCTTCAGAGTGTAAAGCAAATATGGTAGAAGGCTGGTTTATGGGCTGAGGAGATAGTCACAATCACAGCATAGCTATACCTTTGGTTTTAGGCCTGGGGCACACCCCTTACCCCTTCTTGAAACATGCGTTCATTAAATCAGGGAAGAGTGTTCACACCTGAGGAGTGTGACCACCATAACAGCAAAGAAAGTACATTAGATAGCAATGCCACGTGAGGAAGTACAAATGAACAAAAAAGGATTTAGAATTTAAATAAGTAAAATACCCATTTCACGCAAGACAAAGGAAGATTTTTGTGTTTTGAAGTCAGAACTAAAGTCACAAAAAAGAGCCAAGTGGAAATATCAACTATAAAAATTTAATAACTAGGCCGGGCATGGTGGCTCGTGCCTATAATCCCAGCACCTTGGGAGGCCAAGGCATGGGAATCACCTGAGGTCAGGAGTTTGAGACCAGCCTGGCCAACATGGCAAAATCCCGTCTCTACTAAAAATACAAAAATTAGCTGGGCGTGGTGGCGCGCGCCTGTAATCCCAGCTACTCGGGAGGCTGCAGCAGAAGAATCGCTTGAACCCGGGAGGCAGAGGTTGCAGTGAGCTGAGATCATGCTACTGCACTCCAGCCTGGGTGACAGAGCCAGACTCCATCTCAAAAAAAAAAAAAAAAAAAAAAAAATCAATAACTAAGAAAAAGAGCACACATGATGGGAAAAGTAACAGAATGTTCTTCATTAAGAAAAAAGTAGGGAGCTGAAAATCAAGTTGCAAATATCTCCAGATGGAAAAGGAAAGTCATAAAGATATAGAAAACAATTTAAATGAAAAGATATAGACATTAAAGAGAGTATCAAAAAATATAACAAACAACAACAAATAAACTCATGCTAGTAAATTTAAAATTTAGATGAACAAATTCTTAGAAACACAAAGCTTGCCAAAACTGACACAAAGAAATGGAGAATCTATGCTTATTACACCTTCACAAAATGAAGATCCATGTTCATGTGGGTGTGTAGGGTGTGCAGTGGTATCTTGTGTGGTTTAATCTGCATTTCCCTGAGGACATGCACATGGTGTGGAACTTTTCCTATGCTCATTTGCTTTTTGTGGATTGTCTTTGGTGAGGTATCTTTTAGGGTCTTTGATCTATGTTTTATTGAGTTGTTTGTTTTCTCATTATTGAGTTTTAAGTATTCTTTGTATATTTTGGACAACAGTCCTTTATTTTATATGCCTTTTGCAAATATTTTCTCATAGTCTCATGCTTGTCTTTTCATTCTCTTGACAGTGTTTTTCAAACAGTGGAATTTTTAGCTTTCCTGAAGTTCAGTGTGTCCATTCCTTCCCTTGTGGGTCCAGTCTGACATGGTTTGGCTCTGCCCCCACCCAAATCTCATCTTGAATTGTAGCTCCCATAATTCACACTTGTTGTGGGAGGGACCTGTGGGAGGTAATTGAATCATGGGGTTGGTTTCCCCCATTCTGTTCTATTGGTATGAATAAGTCTTACGAGAGCTGATGGTTTTATAGGGGAAAACCCCTTTTACCTGGTTCTCATTCTCTCTTGTCTGCCACCATGTAAGATGTGCCTTTTGCCTTCCACCATAATTGTGAGGCCTCCCCAGCCATGTGGAACTGTGAGTTAATTAAACCTCTTTTTCTTTATAAATTACTCAGTCTCAGGTATGTCTTTATCAGCAGCATGAAAACAGACTAATACAGTGCCTTTGGTGTTGAATCTGGAAAGTTCCTAGCCATGCTTGTGGTCATGTAGATTTTCTCCCATGCCTCCTGTCTTCTACAAGTTTTATGGTTCTGTGACAAAAGAGTTGTTTAGATTCATTTCCACTTATATTTTGAAACACTTCAATACTTAGGTAAATTACCATTTTATTTTTATTTATTTATTTATTTATTTTTATTTATTTATTTGAGATGAAGTCTTGCTCTGTTGCCCAGGCTGGAGTGCAGCGGCGCCATCTCAGCTCACTGCAAGCTCCACCTCCCAGGTTCACACCATTCTCCTGCCTCAGCCTCCCAAGTGGCTGGGACTACAGGCACCCGCCACTGTGCCCGGCTAATTTTTTGTGTTTTTTAGTAGAGACGGGGTTTCACCATGTTAACCAGGATGGTCTCAATCTCCTGACCTTGTGATCTGCCCGCCTCGGCCTCCCAAAGTGCTGGGATTACAGGCGTGAGCCACTGCGCCCGGGCAAGTTATTGTTTTTTGTCTATTTTCTTTAGACATTACTTCTTAGAATATTTTCCTTTCCTCTTATAAACCTGTGTAAAAGTAGGCTTAGCTTGAATTATCTTGGTACTTATCTCAGTCAGTCTTTCCCTAGGGACCAGAGTTATGGGCTTTCCACCTGTTTTGTTTTTTGATTTTGGTATTATTTTGCATTCTATATTATTATTTCAGAAGAAAGAGGAATGGTTTTTTTTCTTTATATTTGCTTATACTTGACTTCTCTGAGAAGAGAAACCATGATCTTTTTCTCCAACTAGTCCCATTTTGTTAAGATTTGTGAAACTGCATTCTGTGTTAACAGTGTTCAAACTTGATTAATTAAAACTAAAATCTCCACCTTGTTAAGGCTCCCTTTTCTGTGGAAAATTATTTATATTTGATGATCACATATATTTCACCAAGACATAAATTTAACAGGGAGGCATCTGTCCTGTTTGCCATAATTCTTGCAGTAGCTAAGGAGATAAAGCAACCAAGTAGTTTCTGTCTCCTGTTTTCTATTTAAAGTTTGAACAACTTTAAAGAAATTTGTAGGAAAGAAAGTTGTCTATAAATGATTTCAGTAGACTTTGCTTTCAATTCTGTTCAAGATTATTGGAAGATGATCTACATTTTACCAAAGAAAGCTATGATGAGAGTTTGCAGGTCAGGCCATTAATTTAATTTTGACACTTTCAATAGGTGAAGAAAGAGAAACTTGGATTTGAACAAAAAATAACCCATTACATGGTATTATTTCATTAAATATTATTGAGATAGACAGTTGTCTAGCTGGAAGGGAATATAAAGCATGAACAACTGGAATTTCCGATATATTTTACAAATTTTAAAAAGCCCAAGAGGTTAACAAGTGTTTAGGTCATAAAACTGGATCATGGGAGATAGAGGACTGGATCCTACTCTTCACACCTGCTGGTCCACATTTTTTCCTCCCAACAATAGCTTTTCTGAAACAGCATAGCCTAGGGCTCTCTGAAGTAAAGGGAGAAGTAATGCCAGTAATCCTGCCTCCTCATGCTCCATTTTACAACATATACAAATGTCTCACCAATTGAAAGCCTTAGCACCTCAAACCAAAAAGTCAGCATTTATTTGCTTTGCTAATGATCTCAATAGGGCTTCCATCTATTGTTTGCTCAGGAAAAATAGGGCTCTTGGAGTTACCCTTGGGAGGAGGTGGGAGTAGGAGCATAATAAAGATCAGACTTTAGTTTTCCCATTCAATCCCACAAGTATTTACTGATGCTTTCTCACACACTGGTCCAGTAGCAAAAGCTAGGTAAACAAGAAGGAATAAGAACTGGGATTTTTGTCCAAGAGTTTCACAGTCTGAGTGCAGTACAGATATGCAAGCAAATGCTCCTGGTTGCATAAGTGCAAAGAAAGTGGATTAAGCAGGAAGCACAACAAGAACTAACCCTTGAGCTTTGTATTCAGAATCTACTCTGTTCACCTAGGAGAGAATGAGGAGAAAGGGGGTGATATTTGTGCAGAAGGAGAGTATGCAGGAAAAAGTACTGTGAAACATCTTGCTATGCTCTATGCTCGGAAAATTTTTGTAGTTCAGTTTTGTTAAACAATGAAATGCCCTATGTAATGAAAGAGATGATTCTGGAAAAGTTCTCAGGGCTAAAGTTACCAAAGAATGGGTCAAAGATGCTAAATAAAAACAATTTATTTTGCATGTCATGAAGAATCATTATTAATTAATCTACTAAAAGAATAAATAGTTGCATCCCAAGCCCCTGTGGGAAATGACTGAGACTGTGACCCAAGATCTGGACTTAAGACACTTGTGGGGGTGGCCAAGAATAACCATGGGAAAAAGATCAGACAAGAAGGAAGCCAAAATACGTTTCTCAAAAAAGTTACTCACCAAAGTAAGGTAGCCCAGTTTAGTCACCACAGCTCAATAAAGAGGTTCTTGCACAAGACCTGGCTCAGAATTTACTTGGTATCATAAACATTTTCCTAATCCTGTCCTATTAGTACTATTTATGGCAAACATTCCTTCAGGTGTCTGATGGCACTGCAGTCCAAATGGCATTATTTGGCAACACAGAGGCAACAGTTAGGGGATGAAAAGCAAAGATGCTGGCTACCCAGAAGACTCCAGAGGTCTTAAATATTAGGGGTGAGGAGGTTGCCACTCCCAAGTTCTGGCACTTGCCTCCTACTCTCAGAATTCTGTTTTTGTCAATTAGTCCAGGGAAGGCTCATTTCTCCCTGCCAGGCTCCAATGAAGCTGCCCCACAGGGTGTGATATGCAAAATGGCACCTTGTGAATTCCTGATTTGAAGTGCATCTGTCCGGGAGAACAGAGTGTCTGAGTGGACAGAGAAGGGCATTTGTTAAGTGAGTCAACTAAACAGAAGCAGAGTTGTGGCAGTACGTTTGCTGTGAACATGGAATGCCGAGAAGGGCTGCCTGTTGATGATTTACAGAGGAATTGCGCCTAACACCGGGACCTGTGGCTCAGGTCTTTGAGAGGACATTATCCCACTCCTGGGAGCCTGCAGATCCTCAGGGATCCTGAGGATGTGGGTGCCTCTGGCTGTGCTCCTTGTTCCAGTGTGACTACCTCGTCTATGCCACCAGTGTTTGCACACCAACACAATTCATTGTAATTAATGAGGCTTATACATGTTACATTGCACTCACAGTCCAGTCAGGTTTTCTGCGGTGAGACTGGGGTCACAGTTCCTGGGGTTGGGTGTTGTCAAACACTGACAGAATCCTGATATCCTCCCATGGATGGCTAATCCTGTCTGCTGTGTGTGGGCTCTCCCTCCCATGAGAACACCTCATTCCGCTTTTCTGCAAGTGAGGACGGAGGCCCTGCATCTGCCCACTTAGACCAACTGTGCAAACAAAATGCTGCAAGACAACAGTAAGCACTTGGTACCCAGGGATAATACAGTTTCCACTAATTTTGCAAATTATAAGCATTTCGGTGGAATTTTTGAAAGGGTAAGTGTTGCCACCGGATGTACTGTTCTTATTTTGAATAATTCAACACAGAACCAGTAGGGGAGAATGCATGGCATAAACACGGAAGCAAAGATTTGGGTTTCTAAGCAATATAGTTCTTCTCTGAAAGACAGCTTTAAATAGTAGGATGTGAGGAGTATTAGGTTGTTGTAGGCCAAAACAGTGGTGAAGTGCATGTGTGTGGGAGCAGACATACTAACGTGCTCATATTTTATAAAAGGGAGCCAAGAAGTACTACTTTTAAACTTTGATATTGAATGTATGTAAAATATACTTAGGAACAACCTGTACAATCTAAAAGGAGATTTGTGTCTTTCTGTTCATTTCAGACTCAAAAATAAACAAAGCCTGATACTATAGCAAAATGAAAAGTGGGACAAACCTAAACACAGAATGTGTAAGATAATGTGGCAATCTTTAAACAGCAGATAGTTTTCGCACGCCTTGGATAAGAGTATCAAATTCCTGTACAAACCGGGACTTCTCAGTGTTAGGACAACAGAGTATCCCAGCAGGACTGAGCCTGCAAATGGTGCCCAACCATGAGTGTTGGGGGCACCCACTCATGTTATGGACCCCTGTTCTGTCTTAGATGAAAGGCAATTTCTTTCTCTTCCAGAACAAACACTGACAGTTTGAATATTGCTGAGGCTTCTTTCTCTCATTTCAATTAGTCTGTAAAGACACATTCATTAAAAGAGCATTGCAAATAGCGCTATTATTTGCTACTAGGAATGGGAATTTCATGTAGTATGAAATACTGTAAGAAAGCAAGAAGTTTATAGTAAAATCTGAGTAAGAACACAGGATGAAATAATCATTGCTATAGAATAATGCATTTCTGCAGCTCACAGGCAAGTTAAGTCAAATAGGATTAACTTTAGTTAATTGACAGAGAAAACAAATATGAATCATTTACTGACTTTGAGGTGCACATGTAATTAAACAGTAGGGAAAGGTATTCAATAATTTGAGACAGAAAGAAGGATGCTATTATTATTATTTTTTTACTTAAGCGCTTTTCCTTGTTTCTCTTTTGAATTTTCATAGTATCCCTTGGGAGGAAAACAACAAATTTCTATGCCAAGTCACAAATATTTGGGAAAACATTTTAAAAGGCCTCTTTTTTTTTTTTTTTTGGAATGAAGTTATCTTTGGTTTCAAACATTTTGGAAAACTCAGAAAGTAGAATGTGATATACAAGAAGAAAAACATGTATCTGTAACATCAGCTAATAAATGGCAAATGGCAGTGATATTCTGGGTGCACATCCTTTGTTTCAGCTTTGGTTGAAACATCCACTCTGAGTAAGGTTTGATTTTTCTACTTGCCTCTTTGTTACCAACTGTGACACCAATAAGACTTAATTTCTCTTCACAATTCTTATAGACATAATTCTGGGCCAACTGAAAAAGATTGTGTGAGACTAGAGGAGTTAATCAGGGTTGGCAAACCTCTCACTGAAGCATTGCAAATTAGTTACTTCAGCTATCTCGTGTTTCAAAGTAGTGTCTAACTTTAATGCAAAAGTAAGCTGAAGGAAGATGCTCAATGTCTTTTGGAAGGCCACCACACAATTTCACAATGCGGGTGCTGTCCAGCGAGTGGAAGGCAACTTGTTGGTGGACTCGATGCAAAGCCTCTGCAGTAAATGCTATGTAGAGGGATCCTGCCTGCTGTTAGAAATGCCACTCCTCTTGCAACGATGAAACAGATAGGGCTCATATGAAGGTGATACTATATGCGCTAACTTCATGTATCAAAGTTCTGACTCCTCTTGCCTTTCACTACCTGATGGGCAATTGCCAAGAACCCCTCATTTGTCACTGCCAGTGCCAGCCCCTCTTTAGCCAGGGCCTTGGGATGGCCTCAGAGAGACAGCAGTGATTGAGCACAGCTGCAAACCCAGGTGCTGAGCAGGCAGTTTCCGCGTGTCCCATTCTCCACTAACTCACCTGTCCAGAAAAGTGGTCTTGCTAAGGGAGACTGACAGCGTTAAAAACTGGTCATAAATCATGAAAGGTACACTTGATTACACCGGGCTGGCCGGGCAGCATCAGGCTGACAGAGAAGATGTGAGCATGAAGTTGGCGAAAATCTTTTGAGAAAAGTCTGCCTTTGATGCTGATTTTTAGGCTTCATTGTGCTATATTATACCTTTCTTTAAAAAAAGGCAAACATTTTATCAATACATTTTTATCATCATTATAGGTTATTTATGATACATTTTACTTGGGGTAAAGCACAAACCCCATAAACAACTATGTTTCCTACGCTGTTCATTTAACTTTGTAAAATGTAGTTTTGACACATTATACTTGGTGTATGTGGAGTTTTGTTGGATGCATAGAATGTGTAATGATCAAGTCAGGGTATTTAGAGCCTCTGTCACACAAGTATTTATCATTTCTGTGTGTTGGGTAAATTTCAAGTCCTTTCTTCTAGATATTTTGAAAAATACAGTGCATCCTTTTTACCTATTGTCACCCTACTCTGCTATCTCTGTTGTAACCTTAAATCTTGCATTACTGTCTGGTATCAAAAAGATTTACCTTTCTCCCTGTGATGTCTGAATTTTATTGCATACTTTATCTATGTCTTTTTAGTTGGTCATATAAATTATGATAACAGGCTTCCTGATTTTAATCCATCTAATTTTTAAAATCTTAACACTTAGGCATTTTATTATTGTTTTACTTAGGGTTTATATATTTACAAGTGATGTGTTTCTCTTTGCGAGCTATTTCTGTTGGATTTATGTATGCTGATTATTTTTAAAATAAAAATGTAATAACAAAGCCATTGAAATATTACAGACCTTAATATAAGTATTTAATAACTTCGAAATTTTTATCTAAGGTTTGTTAATAAATGTATTTGGTCATTATTCAAGAAATCCATATCAAGATTATTTTGATCTTGATTCATTAAAGACTTTTATTTATTTCAAGATTTTTATTTCTAACTTGGCCAACATTTTTATTTTTATTTTTTGCATTTACATGAAAGTAGAGACAAGTAGAACAGTCTCAATAAAGTAGCCAATTATAATTTTTAACTCAAGGTTATTAATAAATTATTCCAAATGGTGTGCTAAAATTAGTACTGATTTGTCTTAGGTTAGTGGATATGGTCTCATGAAGTCACCTGGAAGAGTACCTCTTATCCCATTTTCTTGTCCACATGATTAAAAAGACCCACTAGCTGGGGCTTACCAACCTCATCGGATGCAGGGGAACCAGCAGCTTTGGTGCACTTACATTGCTATCTATTTTATTACCTTGTGGGAATAGACACAATTTTTCACTGATGTGTCCTGGACTCTGCCTCTGTGAAGAGGAATCAAGTTTTAGCTAACACTGCCTCTTTCTCATCCGTACTAGCCCTACTCTACTCCAGTTCATCATTGTCTTGCCTGAATCTTTACAATAATTTCTTAAAGGGTCTTTGTATGCCTGATCCATTCCAATTAATTGTCAACACCTTAATTAGAGAAAATTTTCAAAAATGCAAATATGATCATGCCATGAAATCCACTCTGACCTCCTGTGATGGCACAATATAGACAGCTCTTGAACCTCTGGCTCCATCCCCATCTCCAGCTTTGTAATTCACCTTCCCCTTGCCTCTGCTTCCGCTGATGCTCCTCTGCTCTCTGTGGTCTCACAGGCATCTGGCCTTCATGACATGACACTCTCTCTCTCCAGAGCCCCTCCGCTCTTCTCCTTGGTTCCTATCTCTCCCGGTATGCTCCACTCCTGCTAATCCTCCAGGCTCCAGCTCTAATGTGTCTCTGCTGGCCCTCCAACCCATTAGCTTAGGTTCTCCCATTATTTGTTCTCATAGCATTTTTTCATGGACTCTCTAATAATTTCTTGTGCTGTATTGTAAGAAGTCACTTAGTATCTTTATTGACCAGCAGTCTCTATACTTGAAACAGAAAAACCAAGCTGCTCTTCTTGTAAAGACTCTAGCTGTCTGCCAGTGGCTAGTCCAGGGCCTAGAACACAGTAGGTGCATAATGTTTAGTGAAAAACTAGTAACAAGGAAATAAGGAAAATAAAAAATGACAGGATTTTGTTGATAGATATAATAGAAAATGTGAATAAATGTAATAACACGTTCTCTATATTGAGAAAAAATAACTTTTGTTCAAATAAACTGTATAATTAATACAGTGGCAAAAATTATAGAAAAAAATTGGAGTTCAAATAGTATTCTAAAGTTTATCTAGAGAAATAAATACAAAAGAAGGGAAAGGACATTTATAAAGTAATATGAGGGAGTTATAGTCTAACCAGATATTACAATGTATACTAAAACTAAAATAATTAAAATACTGTGAACAGGAATAAGCAGTGAGATTAATTTAACAGAAGAGAACTTTTGGAAACAATTCCAGACACAAATACAATTGGGGGAAAATAGAATGGCAACCTAACTGAGGGTTGTGATAATGAAATTACCAACTGTAAAAGAATAAAAGTAGGTTCTAAAATTTTGTACATAAAATATAACACTATTATTATAAAAATGGAAGCATTTTTAACTGATTTTCTGCATCATCATTGGCTAGCCAAAGTTTTTCAAAGCAAAGGACCAAAGGCAAAAACTATATATATACACAAACATATATTTTAAAGATTGATGTGAATACCTACATTTTAAAATATGTACATTAAAAATACCATAAATAAAGCTCAAAGACTATCAACCTATAGTCTTTAGAAGTTTATAA
>NW_012108386.1:1352399-1353002 GCF_000951045.1 Mandrillus leucophaeus
GAGCCCTGACATGTGGGCAGGGTCGGATGTGGTTCAGGAAAATCCCTCTTCTCTTAAGTCTGCAGCTATTACATCACAATATGTATAATGCATTACTATTAATGTATAATGTATAATAATATGTATAATATATAATAATGTATAATAATAATTACATCACAATTATTTGAATAACCTGGATATTATCAGTGCTTGATTCATTTTCCCTATGAGAAAGGGAGAAAATAGACTCTAAGGCACCTGGACTGTGGGTGTGTTTGGCTTCCGTCCAGAGCCCATACTATGGCTGGAACATTAACTGTGTTAAAGCACACAACAAATTTGTCTCTTGAAACCCAGTGTTCAAGAGGCATCTGTATACAGATATAAGGCTGGATGTCTTACCAAAGGGAACAAAAATATGCAACCACCACTCAGGTAAAGAAATGGAACATTGCCAGTTACTAAAGCGAAATGTTTCTAAGAAAAATAGTACTGTAAAAATCCCTATTTGATAGGAACAAAGCACGCTTATAAATTGATTACAGACAGGAAATGGATGAATTACTGCAATGAGGGCTTGATACTGTGTGAGTCCTCTAGAATGTGGCTTCAATCTTGGGA
>NW_012108386.1:1353562-1355663 GCF_000951045.1 Mandrillus leucophaeus
AAAAATGGAAGCATTTTTAACTGATTTTCTGCATCATCATTGGCTAGCCAAAGTTTTTCAAAGCAAAGGACCAAAGGCAAAAACTATATATATACACAAACGTATATTTTAAAGATTGATGTGAATACCTACATTTTAAAATATGTACATTAAAAATACCATAAATAAAGCTCAAAGACTATCAACCTATAGTCTTTAGAAGTTTATAAATGGTAGATTATGTTTAGAGTAACCACTAGAGTAGTATCCCTACTAGTTAAGCTTTCATCCAACTTGCTCAGAAGACCAATGCAACATAGACTAAAAGGCCAATGGCAATCAACTTTCAAAATGTGAAATAGGAATACTTAATTAGTATATACAAAAATACTCAACCACACATATGATCTCAGAAATGTAATTGGAAATCCAATCAGATACCATTCGTTTCAAATAGATGTTGATTAAAATAAGCAGCATCTAGGATTAATGAGTTCAGAGTGACGAGGATGCTTCTCTTCTGGTGAGTTTAAATTGTTACTAGTTCCATAAAGAGCATTTGGTGACATTCACACTCTGTAGCCTATCTCTTCCAATTCTGTTTATTTATATTAACGAATAAAGTTAAGATTCCATGAAAATTAACATGTTTATTAACTGAAAAATGTGACTTTTTATATCTTAAAAATTAAGTTAGAAAACAGGTGTGTTGGAAGCACATATTGGCTAAACAAACAATACTTGCATTCATGCATAGAAAATGAAGTGTGAAAAGATAAACACTAATTATTAGCCACAGTTACTTATTCCAGAATCCTTTCTGGGATTTCTCCCATTCCTAGTTGATGAGCTAGCACCTGATGGACTGGAAGACACTTTCCCCTCAGGAAAATCTTCCAGTACCTCATTATAACTTCTTCTTGGGTTTTTTTCTTTTTGTCAGCTGGAGGAATTTTTCTTATTCTGTTATACACCACATATCTTTCAATTTTTTTTTAAATCTACGGCAGCACCTAAAACGCAGAGCCAAGAATTTGAATTGCTCACATTTTACACTATTAACAATCCTCACCAGTAGTATAGTTGAGCCTGGTGGTCTGGCTGCCCTTATCAGCAGTCAGACCCCCAGGAGCTGAGGGTAGCAGGTATAATGAAGATGTGGGCAGAGGAAAGGGATCACACTGATTAATATAACCACAATATATCAACATATTTTCCCTCCACAGTTTTTCTGCAATTAATATTTCCCTGGAATAACTAAAAATGGAAATAAGAAGACAGTATTGGCAAGAACAATAGGTCAGTATTTACAGGGCAAGGTGAAAGTGACTCCCAGTCAGAATTCATAGCCTTAACTGCTCTTGCAATTTCACTAGCATAATGGACTTCTCTATGCTGAGCATGGTAAGATCCATCGAGCCAGTAAATCTATAAATATTCAGTAAGCATCTGCTACAAAACAGCCACCATTCCAGGCATTTGGGATACATCTGAGAATCAAAGATGCTTGACTTCATAGAGCTTTCTCAGTGTATTCTTCTGCTTTTCCATCATTTGGAGAAAAAAGAAAAGAGAAATTGCTTTTGAGAAAGTAGCCACCGTAAGTAGAAAGTGAATGCAGAATATTAGCTAAGAAGACTTTACTCCCATGCATCCTAGTGGTCACTCTGAGATATGAAACTGAAACTTAACTGTTTCTAATTCATAAAACACCTGCTGTGGGCACGGAACACTATGCAGCCACAAAAAAGAATGAAATCATGTCCTTTGCAGCAACATGGTTGTCGTTGGAGACCATTATCCTAAGCAAATTAATTCAGGAATAGAAAACCAAATATTGAATGTTCTCACTTATAAGTGGGAGCTAAGCATTGGGTACTCATGGACGTAAAGATGGGAATAATAGGCACTGGGAACTACAAGAGGCAGGAAGAAGAAAGGAGGGAAGGATTAGAAATCTACCTATTGGGTACCATGCTTACTATAGGATTATTCATGCCCCAAACCTTAGTGTCATACAATGTGCCCATGTAGCAAACCTGCACATGTACCCCTGAATCTAAATAGAAGTTAAAATTTAAAAACATAAGAAATCTCATTAATATTTTTATATTGATTAAAT
>NW_012108386.1:1356489-1362855 GCF_000951045.1 Mandrillus leucophaeus
GCTTATAAATTGATTACAGACAGGAAATGGATGAATTACTGCAATGAGGGCTTGATACTGTGTGAGTCCTCTAGAATGTGGCTTCAATCTTGGGAAAAATTATTTCTGGGTAGATCTCAAACTTATCAGCTCTCTGGGGAGAAGAGCACAACATATAAACAAAACTTTACTAATGAAAACTAGAGAATATAGGTGTGTGTGTTTATACATGTGTGTTTCTATACATGCATATATGTCATAAAAGTTGGGGGGCTGAAAGCTTATTTATTAAACACATGTGTCTTTAACTTTTGCTTATGCAAAAAGTTAAAGATATAATTATGTAATCCCAGCACTTTGGGAGGCCGAGGAGTACAGATCATGAGGTCAGGAGATTGAGACCATCCTGGCTAACATGGTGAAACCCCGTCTCTACCAAAAATACAAAAATCAGCTGGGCGTGGTGGCAGGTGCCTGTAGTCCCAGTTACTTGGGAGACTGAGGCAGGAGAATGGCGTGAACCCAGGAGGCGGAGCTTGCAGTGAGTCGAGATCGCGCCACTGCACTCCAGCCTGGGCAACAGAGCGAGAGTCTGTCTGAAAACAAAACAAACAAACAAACAAGAAAAAGATATAATTGTGTATAATTTTATTGCACAGATTTAACATTGCTTACATTACCTTAATGGGCTGTGTTCTCTTTGTAGCATTTATCAGCCTACTTGTCATATTACATATTTATTATATATTTATATTATACATTTAAGTATATATATTGTGTATATTTAGTATGCACCTAAATATATAACATGACAACTAAGTGTAGTATTTTTGTTCCCAGGTATGAGCCCAGAGCCTAAAATAGTGGTAGGGAATCAATAAATATTAATTAATCTGAGGGTTGAATTACAAAATAAATTATTATTTTTTCCATTTTGTGTGGTGCATGTCATAGAGTATGGGGAGATTGCAGTGACACAGGAGAAGCTTCTGACATACAAACACATGCAGTGGACTGAACGCCTTGATACCTCAATTCAATATGAGCAGTAAAATGTACTGCAGCAACATGTTTAGAATGATTGTTCCTTGGTACGGATGCATTTAGCTTTTCATTTTTTTCTCCATGTATTTCTACATTTAAACTTCCTCTACAGTAAGATATAAAATAAATAAAGCAGTAGGTGAGTTATTTATAGGAAAATTACTCATCTGATGGTTGAGGGCGTCTAGGGAGGGGCATGAGTCCATCAATGAGAGCGAGGCTTACTGTTACAAAAGAAAGATCCAATCAAGGATGTTTGACCTAATCATGGTTACTAGATGGAGATGCAGCCCAATCAAGCTGTAAGTGAATCACTGCAGAGGCGCACAAAACGGAGGCCTAATTATAATCAATTGTGTGATCATGGCTGAAGAAAGTAGGATAAAAGTTTTCAGAATTGTTATTTTTCTATTTCTATAAAATATTGGTATAAGAAAATACTGAAAAACTCTACCTCTTAATTTTTCGAATAAAGGCATTTCAATACCATTTGGGGTAATATGAAAGTCAAAGGAGTCAGAGAGTGATATTTCATTGCTCTACCTTCAATAAAGACTTGTTCCAACTGGTAAAAGTATTGCAGCTTAGTAGGTGTAGCCTAGAAGGGTCTGAACTTTATTCCGCAGGTGATAGAAACTCGTTTAACAGCGTCGAGTAAAGGATATGAAGTAGATTTCATTGTTAATCATCTGAATAATCACTTTAATTCAGTATTTTGCCACTACAGACATGTATGTATGGTAATACACAGGAACGTATGTATTTTAATATGTTTGTTATTTGTATGTTAATTATTTATGACCATTTAAAATATTTTTAAATTATGTAATTGAGATAAAGTAAACAAATTTTTAATTAGGTTTTCTACCCAAGGCCAAATAATTTTTCTAATGGAGTTTTTTCTTTTTTCTTAATATATTCCTGGGCAAAGGGTATCTAAGTGAAGGAAGTGATTTATCTCTCATTTCTGCTTAGGCCTATTATTATTCTCTTCAGTATATTCTTTAGAAGTAATCCTTTTAATTGCTCCCCAAACTGATTCAGTTTTGGTATAATACTAATTATACAAAAAAGTCATATTTTATGCAAGTAAAAAAGTTCTTGTTTATAATGAATCAATAATTTCTTTCCATATTAAAAAATAAGAGGATAATGGAAAAGTTAAAATGCTTGACTTTGTGGGGACATTATTTTACTCAAAAACACATTTTGTTCATGACTTGCCTTCTTGGATTTCCAGGTCACTGAGAATTTAGTAACTGTCCCTCACAACTTGAGTAGAGTCATGGCCCGAGGGCACATTTTATGACACTTTTACACAGTTTCAATCTTCTTTACTGTGTTTTGATTGGCACTTAGACCTGATTTACCAGGACTGATAATTAGCTTAACAACGAGTGAATCAGAAAGCAAGTCTCAAACAACGGTGGGGAAAAGTCAAATTATATTTGTGTCATATTTCTTCTGAGGCACCTCCCATATTAAATTCAAAAGAGGGGAATTGTTAATTAAACATTTTAATTGATTCATTTATTTATTCATTCAAGCTTTCATTGAATATAACATGTGAGACAAATTTATTTTATCATGTATTTCATTTCACTTTCAAACTGTTTTTGAATTATTGTGTTATAGAGTAAATAAAAAATATGTGTTTTTACTTCTCTGATATTCAGGAAGAATTCTGACATAAACATTTATTTACCCAAACAAAATATGTTGCTTACAATGCTCTACTAAGGAATGTGGAATTATCCTGCAAAAAGGGAAATTAGCATTTTTCAAGAAACAGTAAATGATCGGAGTATAGTTAGAATAATAAAAATACTTAGAACTGTGCATATTGGGAAATAAATAGCACTTCTCTATTTGATATTTCCTCAAAAGGGTAAATCTCATTGGTTATAAAAGGGTATTAGGTAGCACAGATTTCTAAAATCTATAAATATCCACATTTCTCCTTGGTTATTTTTAAATTGCTCCTTTATTGTGTAGTCCAATTAAAACTTCTAAACTTGAATATATGGGTGATAATGATGGCTAATTTCCAGAGGGAGGGTGAGTGACAGATTGGCAAAATTACGTATCTTATTGATTGAAAATGTTTAAACCTGATTTTCAAGGAAGAAATAGCTTATTTTTCTTTCAGCTTCTACACATGTCAATCAAAGGCGTAATTCTCAGTACATCTCCCTGTGTCAAGTCCTGAAATGCAGGAAGATTTTAGACAGGGTTTGTTTTTATCACAAGGATTGTCCAAAAACTGGATAAGGTTCATTGCAAGGAAATTGATGACTGCTGGGAAAGTATTCTTTGGTATTTAAAAAAAAATTCAAACATGTTTAGTGCTTAGTGAGTTGGATTTTATTGCCTCTAAGGCCTTTTTTTAAATCAGGTAACGAATATCGAAATGCTACAGAGACAAGACGGAAGTTGGATATTTGTGTATAAGCCAGCCTGAATGGATATCTTAAAAATAATGAAATATGGCTGGGTGCGGTGACTCACGCCTGTAATTCCAGCACTTTGGGAGGCCGAGGCAGGCAGATCACCTGAGGTTGGGAGTTCGAGACCAGCCCGACCAACATGGAGAAACCCTGTCTCCACTAAAAATACAAAACTAGCCAAGCGTGGTGGCACATGCCTGTGATCCCAGCTACTCAAGAGGCTGAGGCAGGAGAATCACCTGAACCCGAGAGGCGGAGGTTGAGTGCGGTTAGCTGAGATCGAGCCATTGCACTCCAGCCTGGGCAACAAGAGCAAAACTCCGTCTCAAATGAAAAAAAAGAAAAGAAAAGAAAAGAAAAGAAAAGAAATACTTTCTGTAAAGAGAAATGAGAGTGAAGAAATCTAATTCTAGATTGGTCAAAATCCCTTTTCTACTGGGTGTGAGGACACTGAGCTCTTTCCCATGCACTCACAAGTGGAACCCAGAGATGGTCTCAGAAGAGTGTTTAGATGCTGGAAGAGGTTGCTGAAATGTTCAGAGTTGTAGGCCAGAGACTCAGCAGGGAAACAAAGGTATCCAGGGCCTGCAAATGGCCAGTGCTCCCAGGTCTCTGATCAATAGCCTAAGCTCAGTTGATACTATGGAGAACAGCTAAACTTCATGTGCCAAAGTTTTGGCTAAGCAATAATAGAAAAGACAACAGGATTCTGAAAATGTGCTGTCAGAGGGGCTTTTTCAGAGGGAAACTCAGCAAGGTGTTATCAAAGGGAAAAATGGGATCCAGCTCAATTGCAACAATGAGGCTTTGCCAAGCTATTTGCACTGAAATTGTGCTGGCAAAGAAACCAATTCAAAACACAAGCAAAAATACTCTGCATGGATGATCTGAAAACCTCTGAAAGTTTTCAGTAGGTTACTTTTCTCTAAGCTAATAGAGTTTCAGCACCAGTACCAAATGTGGCAGCACGAACTATGGAGTTAATTTGGATCCAAAATTGTTCAAGTTTTGTCCATCAGGCCTTTCAGATAGTTTCAGGTCAGACAAGATAATACACCCACTCATTTTTTATATGTGAAGGCAGGTGGCCACAAACAGAATGACAGTCTTCAGTTGAAATATTACCTTTGCATTTATCTGCATGAGGTAAACTAGGGGCAAGACATAGGACTTCAGAGACCATTGCCACCAGTGGCCCAGTGGTGGTTTTCCCACTTGAATGGGCATAATAAGTACACAGAGGGCTTGTTATGCCCACTTTTCTAGACTTTGTCCCTAGACATTTTGATTTAGTAGGTGAGGGTGGGAACCCATAAATGTGCTTTTTTTGTAGAGCTAGGGGATGGAGTCTCGCTGCGAGGCCCAGGCTGGAGTGTCATGGTGCTATCTCAGCTCACTGCAACTTCTACCTCCTGGGTTCAAGTGATTCTCCTGCCCCAGCCTCCCGAGTAGCTGGGATTACAGGCATGCGACACCACACCTAGCTAATTTTTTATTTTTTATTTTCTTGTATTTTTAGTAGAGACGATGTTTCACCTTATTGGCCAGGCTGGTCTCAAACTTCCGAGCTCAAGTGATCCACCCACCTCAGTCTCCTAAAGTGTTGAGATTACAGGCGGCATTTCTAACAAACTCCCAGGATTTTGAGAACTGCAGCATCAGCATCACCTGCAGGGGTCGTTAAACCCAGGTTGTTGGGCTCCATCCACAGAGTTTCTGATTTGGTTGGTCCGCAGTGGGGTCTGAGAATTTGCCCAATGCCCGGGTGGTGTTGCCACTGCTGATAGAGGACTGTCCTATGAGAGCCACTGACTGAGGGCATGACGGACGCATGGACAGCCAGCTGTCTTCCTGGAGGTGGGAGGGAACAGTGTCCAGCTCCAAAGGGCAGTGCTCCTCAGGTGTGTGCTGGACTCAGGACAGTAGAAGTACCCACTCCGTTATTTTGGATGAGGGAAGAACCCTTCTTGACAAATACTCTCATGCTAAGATTCTGACTATACTGTTGCCTAGAGGGAGGGTGTGGACGTGCAGGGCAGCTGCCTGTTGGTTGCTGTTTCAGCGTAGTTCACGTTTATGGACTTGGATCTTGACAGGTAGGGATGCAGAAGCTTCACATTCAACCCACCTTTCTGCAAGAATAATTACCCATTGCCCCGACAGGCAGGGACTTAAGGTGATGGAAAGTACCTCTGCCTGACACCGCTGTACCCAGAAGCCAGGCAGGCCTGTGTGTGAACCGTGGCCTGGAAGAGATGTGGAGACTCCCTGTACTTAGCCAGTGGAACATAGCTAGAAAGGAATTTGACAGGAGGAAAAAAGAGAGGTGCTCACTGACAGCCCTGCAGCTCAAGGAAGAGGGATGGGCAGGAACTCAGAGGAGGAAGATGGGACGCCAGGTCTCCTGCATGAGGAGCAAGACCCTGTGAGGTGCTGGAAGAACCAGAGAACACCTATCAAGGAAAAGGAATTAACCTTTCTTGGTGGACAAGCATCCGCACTGAAGGAGTGATTCCAGGCTGGGGAAGTCTAGAAGTCTGTTCAGGTGGCCGTGGAATACTCACTGCCCTGAGGAAGCACGCCTCCAACAGTTTTTGTCCTGTTGAGTCTGTGGAAGCCACGATCTCAGGAACTCCACTGAAGACACTATTCAGAAGCCTCTTAGGCCATGTGTTTGTCTCCTACTCATCTACTTCTTAGAGTGCTTCCACAAGTGCCAATCATGATCGAAAAAATAAATATGTAACAGAGTATTGGCCGCTTTGTTCCACAGTTCCTCATGAAAATACCACACCCGCTGGCCTTCCCCAGGGAGCAGCCTCTCGGTTGTTCCTCCCCAGGCTCTGGAACATGGCGGCTGGCGCAGCTGGGAAGTCTGGGGTGGTGCATGGCTTTC
>NW_012108386.1:1362905-1371831 GCF_000951045.1 Mandrillus leucophaeus
AAAATTGTTCAAGTTTTGTCCATCAGGCCTTTCAGATAGTTTCAGGTCAGACAAGATAATACACCCACTCATTTTTTATATGTGAAGGCAGGTGGCCACAAACAGAATGACAGTCTTCAGTTGAAATATTACCTTTGCATTTATCTGCACGAGGTAAACTAGGTGCAAGACATAGGACTTCAGAGACCATTGCCACCAGTGGCCCAGTGGTGGTTTTCCCTCTTGAATGGGCATAAAAAGTACACAGAGGGCTTCTTATGCCCACTTTTCTAGACTTTTTGATTTAGTAGGTGAGGGTGGGAACCCATAAATGTGCTTTTTTTGTAGAGCTAGGGGACGGAGTCTCGCTGCGAGGCCCAGGCTGGAGTGTCATGGCGCTATCTCGGCTCACTGCAACTTCTGCCTCCCGGGTTCAAGTGATTCTCCTGCCCCAGCCTCCCGAGTAGCTGGGATTACAGGCATGCGACACCACACCTAGCTAATTTTTTATTTTTTATTTTCTTGTATTTTTAGTAGAGACGGTGTTTCACCTAATTGGCCAGGCTGGTCTCAAACTTCCGAGCTCAAGTGATCCACCCACCTCAGTCTCCTAAAGTGTTGAGATTACAGGCGGCATTTCTAACAAACTCCCAGGATTTTGAGAACTGCAGCATCAGCATCACCTGCAGGGGTCGTTAAACCCAGGTTGTTGGGCTCCATCCACAGAGTTTCTGATTTGGTTGGTCCGCAGTGGGGTCTGAGAATTTGCCCAATGCCCGGGTGGTGTTGCCACTGCTGATAGAGGACTGTCCTATGAGAGCCACTGACTGAGGGCATGACGGACGCATGGACAGCCAGCTGTCTTCCTGGAGGTGGGAGGGAACAGTGTCCAGCTCCAAAGGGCAGTGCTCCTCAGGTGTGTGCTGGACTCAGGACAGTAGAAGTACCCACTCCGTTATTTTGGATGAGGGAAGAACCCTTCTTGACAAATACTCTCATGCTAAGATTCTGACTATACTGTTGCCTAGAGGGAGGGTGTGGACGTGCAGGGCAGCTGCCTGTTGGTTGCTGTTTCAGCGTAGTTCACGTTTATGGACTTGGATCTTGACAGGTAGGGATGCAGAAGCTTCACATTCAACCCACCTTTCTGCAAGAATAATTACCCATTGCCCCGACAGGCAGGGACTTAAGGTGATGGAAAGTACCTCTGCCTGACACCGCTGTACCCAGAAGCCAGGCAGGCCTGTGTGTGAACCGTGGCCTGGAAGAGATGTGGAGACTCCCTGTACTTAGCCAGTGGAACATAGCTAGAAAGGAATTTGACAGGAGGAAAAAAGAGAGGTGCTCACTGACAGCCCTGCAGCTCAAGGAAGAGGGATGGGCAGGAACTCAGAGGAGGAAGATGGGACGCCAGGTCTCCTGCATGAGGAGCAAGACCCTGTGAGGTGCTGGAAGAACCAGAGAACACCTATCAAGGAAAAGGAATTAACCTTTCTTGGTGGACAAGCATCCGCACTGAAGGAGTGATTCCAGGCTGGGGAAGTCTAGAACTCTGCTCAGGTGGCCATGGAATACTCACTGCCCTGAGGAAGCACGCCTCCAACAGTTTTTGTCCTGTTGAGTCTGTGGAAGCCACGATCTCAGGAACTCCACTGAAGACACTATTCAGAAGCCTCTTAGGCCATGTGTTTGTCTCCTACTCATCTACTTCTTAGAGTGCTTCCACAAGTGCCAATCATGATCGAAAAAATAAATATGTAACAGAGTATCGGCCGCTTTGTTCCACAGTTCCTCATGAAAATACCACACCCGCTGGCCTTCCCCAGGGAGCAGCCTCTCGGTTGTTCCTCCCCAGGCTCTGGAACATGGCGGCTGGCGCAGCTGGGAAGTCTGGGGTGGTGCATGGCTTTCCACTCCAGGAGGGCCACCTCCCAGACACACGCCACAGGGCCTGGCTCTGGCTGCTTCTCCAACCACAAGAGCAGCACTCCCCCTAACCCGTCTGTGATATTTCTTATTTTGCTCTTCTTTCTTCCCTAGAGGCTCTCTTCCCTTCCATGAATGTCGAGATTATAATGGATATAAAATAATCAACTGTTTTGTTTACATTAGCATTTGAGAACGAAAGATGACAGGATCATTTTACTGAAGAAGCCTTATTAACAATCTCCATGCATAAGCCTGAGTTTGAAATGATGAGATAAAATTTTATTTTTTCACAGAGTTTAGTAACTGAAAGGATAGAAACTGAGTGGAGTGTCTACATGAAGCAACACTTCTGAAGGGAGAGGTAGCTGAAACCAGGACACTTGAGGATGCTTATCAAATACGTTAAAACCTCAGTAATTCAGTTTCTTCTCATGAAAAAACCCTACAGGGATCTCAATTATTAATACGTTCAAATATTATTTTTCCCCTAATTAGTCTGATTGAGAAGAAACCTACCTAAAGCAAAATCTATATAAAAATATTCAAGCTTAAACATTTATAAGAAGGCTCTTAACTTCTAGGAATGAAAATTCAATTTCTACATTGAAAGTCCTTCAGACTTGTATGCTGTATGTAAGGTCTACACAGTAAGTCCTTAGTTTTCATAAGTTATCGATTTTATTCACTAGGTGCTTCCCACATCCCACATCTTACTTCTAGAAATATATTTTATATAAGAAAATTATTGACATTGCTTTTAACATTATATTCTAAAATATACTTGATTTTTTTTTTTCAGAATAATGTCTCTCTTTTTGCCTAAAATTCAGCTGCTTCTCTTCTTCCAACCCATGCTTCCTACTGAGCTTTCTGCCTCCCTACAGAGCAGCTCCAGTGTTTTAATTACTCAAGGCAGAAACATGGAATTATCGTGGAACGCTTCCTCTCAGCGTTTCCTCCACAATAACTCAGCCTCTAAGTTCAATACATTCTACCACCAACTTACTGCAAGCCCTGCCTGAATTCATGCCTCAACATGGCTCACTGATGCTATTCTCCAACCTTCTAATGCATCTCCACCCCTGCCCTTAGGGATTTTTCATTTTCTTCTCTGCACACACACATTGGACTTATTTACCTGATAGTTTATCTAACATCAGGAAACACTCCTTTGTTTAAATTGCAGTGAGGCCTCTCTGGTGTCTTCAATGATAGGGAATCAGGTAGCAAGACCTGCAGAGCTCCTTGTTCTTGGCTCCTGCTTTCCGGTTAGTCTGTTCTGACGTCCTGTGGTTCTATAGATCCATATCCCCTTCCTGTCTTTTGAAGTCTCTGCATTTCCCAGTCATACCTGGATGCCTTTCCCATTTCTCATGTCTTTCTCTAAGTTGAAAATCCTTTGTCATCTTTCAATAAACAACTCAACCATCACCTCCTTTGAGAGGGTTTTCTTATTGCCTCACCTGGAATGAGTCTCTCGCTCCCCTAGAATGAGCTCATTCCCAGGGAAGAGATAAGAAACTGAGTACTACTGTTGCAAGCGTATGCAACATATGTACATATCTGAATCTCCACCTTTCTCATTTATCTTTCTGTTGTCAGTGAACAGCATGACACCAATCTAAGTTGGCTGCACGAATGAATGAATGAGTGAAAAAGAGAGAAGGGAGTATAGACAGACTTGGCTTATATTGCTCATTCTGGATATTACTCTTTAAGCAGGATATAGATAAACTGGAGAACATACAAAGGATGGTATGGGGATTGCAGCCTTGCAACTAGAGAGTAGCTTATGATGCTGAGAGGTGTTCAGACTGGCTCAGGAGAATCAGCAGAGCCATCCTCACACACCTGCAATGGTGCCCATTGAGAAGAAGTTTTATTGGGTGTAGCCTCAGGGATGAGAAAACCAATGGGCTAGAGCTATAGAAAGAGATAGGTTCTTCACTCTGTCCTGTATGGACTATACTTAGAAATAATATTGGCCACTGAAAAGGGAATTTAAAAATTTATGCATATTACATATGTAAAGTCAGTAGAACATGTTTTTCAGCTCAAGTCATTAATGACTTATCTAAAGAAAGGCTGTGTCAATAGAAATGGAAGTCATTAAGTAATAGAAGACTGACAAATGGAGAATTACAGTGGCAAAAGTTAATCATGGCTCTCCAGACCCTTTATCGGAGAAAAAGTGCCCTACCAGGTTAATTAAAGTATTCAGTCTGCCTTTCACGAAAGTTTCTATTTTAAAGAGGTGCACAAAGCTATTGGAGACTAATGACATTAAATTTTAATCATGTAATTTAACTCCCCCATCGAAGTTATGTTTATGGTACAACCTCATAAAAATTTACTTCCCTTTGGGAAAGTATGCACTGGTTGAAATGACACAAATGTTTAGTCTGCCTAATAATTACAATTTGAAATTTAAATTACAAATTGGTTTTGTCAATCAGTCTCATATGACTTTGTTTAGCATGAGCAAGTGTCAGGAATCTTATCAGCTCTGAGACACTGATGAAATTAATTTTATGGGTAGGAAATGAAAAGAGGGAAATCATGAAGAGTGGAAGATTAATAAAATAATTGATGCCATGTGACCAAGGACAGCCAGACAGCTCCAGATGGCACCCTTTTGTCTTTCTTTAGCCTTTTAGTGGTGAGACATGCATGTCTATTTCACCAAGGAGAGAGAAACTGGGAGGGACATGAGAAATGCCAATGGTGCCATCCCAAGCGTTGTCTCACCTATGCCCCATCCACAGTAGATGCCTTTTGCAGGATTCCCATACACCTCAGGAATGGAGATGGCCTCTGGGGAGACAGAAGGCATCTCAGTCCTCGGACACTTCGGTTATCATGTCAGCGAAGGACAGAAAAATACTTTACAGGAATACTTGCTATGGTCCAAAAGTGTCCCCCAAAATTCGTATGTTGACACTTAATTGCCAGTGCGATAGTGTGAAGATGTAGGGCCTTTAAGTGAGGATTAACTTGTAAGGCTGTGGATCTGGACCCTCCATCCATGGGCTCCAGAGACTGGGTTCATCCCCTTCCACCATTTCCATGTGAAGACACAGAGTTCTTTCCCTTTTGTCCTTTCTGTCCTTTCTGCTCCTTCCATCATGTGAGAACAACTAGGTGGTGTCATCAGTGACAAATAGGCCTCTACCAAACATGGAACCTCCTGTGCCTTGATATTTGGCTTCCAACCTCCAAAACTGTGAAGAAATGTATTTCTGCTCATTATAATTTACCTAGTCTCAGATATTTCATGACAGCCCCACAAAACAGACCAAGACAACAGTCTTTTTCAACCATAGTACATTAGTTAGCAGATGGTTGAACTTCTTTGCAAAATCTGTAGTAATATTTTCTGTAAAAATACTACTATTTTTATGAATTTTACAGAATTACTATTTTAAATATTACTATTTTTACAGAAAACAAAAACACATTACACATTTTATTTTAATTTTAAAGTGTTTATTCAGAAATTTAAGGAAAATTCCAAAAGGGTGTTCTTTGGAATAAATTCACTCCTTCAAAATGAATATAAATTTCATTTGCTTTATGAAGCTACAATGATATCTCTGACCTGCAATATGTAAATATGTATAAACTCTTGATTACCTATCAGCCACCAGAAATAACTTCTTCCTGCATACTTCAAGCTCACCTTACTCCCCGATATAATTTCTATTTCATGATGCCTCTCCATACTGCTGGTACTATAATGCCAAGTAATTAAATCACATATAGCTATGTTAAAAATTGCTTGAGAATTTGATTAGAAATGCTAATTTCTTTGTGAAAGATGCCTTTCAATTACATCACACACAAAGATATTGATCAAGAACAAGTAAGACTATGTTTTTCTTTCAAAGGCAAATTCAGAAGGGAGTTCCCAGAGGAAGACATGAGGAAAATGTAATGAAATATTTATGACTATATAATAAAATAATAAAGGAACAGTAAAGGAATCCAATGAGCAGGAAAGAGTAAATCCAAATAAACATGGACTGATGATATAATAATATATTAAAATGATACATATGGAATTCAGTGGGAATATAGATAAACAAGCACTTGGTTTGTCTCAGAGAATAAGGACAAGCTCAGAGAGCACGTGTTATTTGAGTTGAAACATGGAAGATGAACAAGGCAGGTCATTCTAATCAAGGAGCATGGGTAATCATGGGCGGGGATAAGGAGGTGGGAACATGAGGTATGGTTCAGGCCCTTGGAACAGGAAATGTGAGTGGAAGCAAGTGAAAACAGTGAGCCTGGACTGGGTGGCAGGAGCCAAGGCATGGAGCACTTTAATGTCAAGGATTTTAGATCTTAAACAGTAAGCAATGGGGAAATTCTGAAGAATTTTGGGTCAGTGAAAGACATTTTCAGATTTCTTAATGGAGAAATTACTAGGGCAACAATAGGATGATCACCTGGAGAGAGGCCAAGTAGAAGCATTAAGACTATTCTAGTGGACCAGGCTAGAGGTACTGTGAGCCTAGACCAGGAGAGTGGCCGTAGGAATTGGAGAGAAGTGGTAGATATACAAGATTTTGTATAGATTGAATTGGCATTATTTATAAACTGATAGAGCTGGAGGCTAAGAAGATGATTCATTGGTTTTGAAAGTGTTACGTTCCCTTTTTGTGAAATCTTCCTAGATAATTAAGTACAGCCTACATTGTTAGTTTCTTATTTTAACCTTTTAATGGCATCTTCATTTCTTCCCCATGAGTTTTGGGTGAATGTGTTTTGTTTTGTTTTGTTTAAACACATATTTATTCTCACCTCCCACAGGAGGAAGCGTATACTTCCTAACTCACCCGCATTGGGCTTGGTCACGTGATACACTTTAGAAAGTAAAATGAGAATGGATGTGACATCTGCCACCTCTGCCTTGAAGTTTTAAATGCCATATGGGAATCAGCTGAGAATTTCTGTGCCTTTGCTGTCTGCTAGCAGAGCAGCATACCCAGGCAGGGCAGCTCATTCAGCCTGGGTTCTGGTGTAAGAAGAAATGTGATCAACTGTTCAGACCAACACACCATGTTCAGATAACATGAACAAGCAATTAATGTGTGGGCAAGGGACTGAGATTTTGAGTTGGTCTGTTACTGTAGCAGAAGCTAATTTAGGGACTATATGCTTCTTTGTAGCAGAAAATGTGTATTTCTCTACCTAGATGTCCCCCTTCTTAAAATGAGTCTTAAACAGAAATTTCAGAAATGAATTATAATAAAATGAAGACTTAACTTGAAGGGTAGAAGATTTTAAAAAGAGTGCCCTCTTTGAAATCCACACCATAGATCTTATGCTTTTTCCAGAAGACTAGTTTTTGAATGACTGTCTATTTGCATAATGGCCTTTCTTGTGTTCTCTTTGTATTTCTAGCTAATTACTTTAGAACATCTTCCTTACGTTTTGCATCATTATGGTCTTTTTCTTTAGGACCTACACATTCCTGGTCCACTACTTGCAATTTGGATAGAGTACTTTTGGGAATAAAACATTGAAGATATGAGTAGTCTGAAACAATGATAGTTATCAATGTTGATAAGTTATCAATGTTGTAGACCACTCACATTAGAAAAAGAAGGTGACCTTTCTTTTCTCCTTCTATTGTGAAATATGGGCTTTAGTGGTGGTCTGGGGTCAAATCTAGAGAGTATTGAAGATCATAATTTAACATTTTAAATGTAAAGACTCTTTTTCAAAAAATTCTTTGAAGTCTTGAATTAGACTATAATGTGAGATCCCTGAGATTTAACTTGAACAACAAAAGAAGGAATTCTGGTGTGAACAACAAGAATATGTTTGACACTGTCTTGGCCAAGGGGAAGCTTCCCTTCTGCCCTCTGTGAGTTCCGTGAAAATGAACTGACAATAGGTGGATTAATAGGAGAAAAAGACAAATACATTTATCTAAGGTACATAAGCAAGGGGGAAGTGCAGGAGGATGATTACTCAATAACCCAGTGAGGTTCAGATGTTTATATGCCCTTCTTCAAAGGGAAGAGGAATGGGACAAATGTATTTTCAGGGATAGTAAATGATTTTTAGGGGAATTGAATGAACATGGAGACAAAATAGCTTGTAAATTAAATCTTTGTAAGCTTGATGGGACTGAGAACCAACAATGATTTGGGACAAAGCTTGTCTGGACTCCAGGTGTGGTGTTTAATTTTCAATCTCTTCCTCTATGTTATGAGTTTTATCTTCTCTGGTTAATAAAATTTCATGGAAAGGACCAAAGGCAGTTGTGTTCCTCCTTGGGGATCTGGCATCCAGCTAGATAAGGGAAGTTCAGAGAACAGCCTTATCCTTTGCTTCGTGGGAGAGAGGATGGAGAGACAGGAGGGGGGAAGAGGAAGGTCAGAGAGACTTTGAGGCTGCTTCTTTTAGTTAAGCATGTCAAAGTGCCGTATTTTGGGGTATCATGTTTTGAGCCCCAACAACTCACAACAGTCATCCCTTATACATTTCCTGAAGTGAAAGTATCATTTCAATGGTAGTATTAGTTTTACTACTTCTACTACTCGTAAGTGCTGCTACTTTTGAAAATATCAGGTACTGTAGACTTACTTACACAATAAATCTACAGTAAGCTGATTTACTACAGTTGTGATTCACACAAACCTCACAAAAATTTTAAGAATAGACCCTAATATTTCTGTTTTATAGACAAAGAAACTAGAGTTGAGAGAGACTAAGGAACTGCTATGTTAGTACAGGAACCAGGCTCTGAACCTACCTAGTCATCTCATGCCCTAACATAAACTTACTTCAAATATATGCTATGAGACATATATAAGGCTACATAATAATTCTGGAAAAAGTTGTAATTTATGATCTGCCATTATTCCATTCTCTAATTTTTCTTTCTAATTTCTTTTTTATTCCCTTGAGTTCACATCTGTGTCACTGAAAAAAACAACCCAGTTTATTAGGTGCACATCTTCTGTGTTGATGGATGTTAGCAACATATTTACTATTTTATTGGATT
>NW_012108386.1:1374181-1374841 GCF_000951045.1 Mandrillus leucophaeus
TGGTTTTCTGAATATTTTAAGAAACTACACCTTGGTATTCCAATTGTTTATAAAATCTTTAGTTTTTCTAAAAGTACATTGGAGAAATCAGATTACACCAGTTTTAGGGCATTTACTCCATGCCTGCCTAGTCAGATCTGGGCAAATACTAAATATGTGAGATTAATTTTGCTTCATATCTTCAAAATTTTCCCAGTGGAAGAGGAGATGTAACTTACTGGGAAGATGTGCCCAGAGAAAACGTTCCCTCTTTTCCCTACTAAAGTATCAAATGATTCAGAAAGCAACACCTCACACTCATCTGAATCACACTCAGGGATGACTGTGCTGGGGATGTGGATGCTAATGCTCTGATTTACATGTAGGAGGGTTAGTGCAGGGAAGGTAGTGCTGGAGAACTAGTCCCACCATTGGGTTAGAGTATGGAAGTTAGCTCTGGGGAGTGAGTCTCACAGCTAGGTTAGTGCATGAAAGTCAGCTCTGGGGGGTGAGCCCCACAGCTGGGTTAGTGCACAGAAGTTCCAAGACTGTACAGAACAGGGAGGCTCTGGGTCTGGCCCACCAACTTTTTGTTCCCCACTAGGCCTCCGGGCCTGTGATGGGAGGGGCTGCTGTGAAGTTCTCAGACATGCCCTGGAGATGTTTTCTCCATTGTCCTGG
>NW_012108386.1:1382158-1386477 GCF_000951045.1 Mandrillus leucophaeus
TCATATGCAGGTAATTTCTTCATTAAAAGAGGACAGTCAATACGACTACCAAAGTCTAGATTCACCAAAAATTTAAAGATACCCTTCACATCACAGGACAGAATATGGAAGCCACTGCCATCTTGCATGACCATGTAAGCTAATAAGTATTCAGCCATTGAAATGGACACACACAAACATACAAACATAAATAGAAGCAACTGAAATTTACTTTGTCGTTTATATGCTTTTATTCAACATGTGAAAAAACAAGCATGGTATCAATTGTAACAAACTTTAATTTTCTAAAATTCAATTTTAATTTTTGTGTTAAATTTTTAAGAAGTGAAATTAGAAAACTTACCTTAATGATCATTCAACTAATAATTACTAAGGTTTTATAATTACTGAGATGCCAATATATCTTTCTTTTTAATACAAACAAACAAAATTGCATATTAAGTCAAATGTTAAGCTACCTTTCTTGGATTTATTTGTATCGTGATATTGTTTGAATATGCCAAAAATTTACCAGGACAGGAACTTTATGTCAAAAGAAAATGGAGCTGAGGGTTATGCACAACAAGAAAATTAAAAAAGCGGTTTCTGTTTTCTTGTGTTGCTAAAATGTTGTCGTCTTCTAGTCTCTCATTACGTCAAACTGCGTATATATAAAAGATATATCACACTATGTGTTAATTCCTTCAATTGAAAACATGAAGAAATAAAAACCAGGTACCTCCTATACGGGGGCATGGTTATTCGAATGCCACTTTATCTCCTTTTATGAGTTCATACTTCCTACAGATTCTAAATAATATAACTTACAAGTGTTTTTAAAGACTTCCAAGTGCAGCTCTATTCTGGAACGAGAGGCTTGCTTCAATTTCTTTATTACTGAATTCTTCAAGCTACTATTTTATCAAAATGTGAAGCAAATTTTGAAAGTCAGTGCTTATTACCCCTTTAAATTACTACTTTGTTATTCTCATTGAGCTTTTTTTTTTTTTTGCAGAGAAAGTGAGAGGGCAAAGAGGTTGGAATGAAAGAATTATTTTTATAAAAAGGAAAGAAGGAAGGAAAAGGGGAAAAGAGGGGAAAGGAGGGAGAAAGAAGTGGTATAAGTGTAGTTTTTCATATTTTTCCATCTCTGAAGTCAGGACATGCCTTGCATTTGATGGGTCTACGATGCCAGAGCCAATGAGCTCTGATTGGCGTGCAGAGCTTATTCTTTTTCCTGATGACCTAAATCAGGGGCAGTGTGTCCATCACCAAAACTTTTAAGAGCCTTTTGAGGAAGGAATATGAATCCCAGTTGTTGTTTATTGGGATCAAAAGGTGAGAGCATCAAAACTTGCAGAAAGATTTTAGTGATTTGAAAAAAGTTCCCAGAGAGGATAGTGAAACACTTTTATGAAATGCTGCATGATCAATGCTCTTGAAGGCACAAAGGATCAATGCTCTTGAAGGCACAAAGGACCACATGGTGGGGAAATATGAGGATATCAACACTATTGTCTGAAATATTACAGAAGAATTTACATCTAAAGATGAAGAAATTTGGAAACACATCAATCATTCATTTTGCTCATATTATTTTCCTTCTTATGTATATACAAAAGGGATTTATGATAAAAACGTATCTAAAAGAGATCTTTCTCTCAGTATAAAATAAAAATCCTGAATTATAATAAAACTCTGTGTTATCATTTGATTAACAGTTTTGCCTTTTCAGTCATACATAAATTAATGTTTCATTCTATTTTTTAAATAAGAATATACATTGAATTTTAATAAAATTTAATTTTAAAAAGAAACAAAAATGAAACTAAATAAATTTTCAAACTTCAAATAAGTGCTTATTTTCATTAGTAGAGATCTTAGTATTTAAAAGTAAAGGAGAGCTTGAAAATATTAAAAATTAGTTTGGAACCATTGGTATTTTCAAAAAACAATTCTCCTTTTAGATAAAAGTATTTAAGACTTCTTTTTTTAGTAATTGGTTGACATTATTTGCACAAATAGCTTGGTAAAATAGAAAGAGCACTGAACTCACATATCCTGAATTCCAGTTTTGGAAACCAATTAACCTTAAGAGATTTGTCCATTACTTTTGAACAAATTTTCTTTCTACCAATGATACTCATGATTTTTGCACCATTTACCACTTCTTGGATCCCGCATTTCTAACTAGCTCCCAGTCTGTGGCAATGTTGCTGACCCATGGGCCGCACCTTGAATGCTAAGACCTTTAAAGAAACTCTATCTATATTCACACAGTTTTTGCCATATTCCTCATCTGGAAGATTTGACTCCCTTGTTTATTTTGGTTTTCTGAATATTTTAAGAAACTACACCTTGGTATTCCAATTGTTTATAAAATCTTTAGTTTTTCTAAAAGTACATTGGAGAAATCAGATTATTACACCAGTTTTAGGGCATTTACTCCATGCCTGCCTAGTCAGATCTGGGCAAATACTAAATATGTGAGATTAATTTTGCCTTATATCTTGAAAATCTTCCCAGTGGAAGAGATGTAACTTACTGGGAAGATGTGCCCAGAGAAAACGTTCCCTCTTTTCCCTACTAAAGTATCAAATGATTCAGAAAGCAGCACCTCACACTCATCTGAATCACACTCAGGGATGACTGTGCTGGGGATGTGGATGCTAATGCTCTGATTTACATGTAGGAGGGTTAGTGCACGGAAGGTAGTGCTGGAGAACTAGTCCCACCATTGGGTTAGTGTATGGAAGTTAGCTCTGGGGGGTGAGTCTCACAGCTGGGTTCGTGCATGAAAGTCAGCTCTAGGGGGTGAGCCCCACAGCTGGGTTAGTGCATAGAAGTTCCAAGACTGCACAGAACAGGGAGGCTCTGGGTCTGGCCCACCAGCTTTTTGTTCCCCACTAGGCCTCCGGGCCTGTGATGGGAGGGGCTGCTGTGAAGTTCTCAGACATGCCCTGGAGATGTTTTCTCCATTGTCCTGGTGATTAACGTTTGGCTTCTGGTTACTTATGCAAATGTTTGCAGCCAACTTGAATTTCTACTCAGAAAATGTGTTTTTATTTTCTTTTGCATTATCAGGATGCAAATTTTCCAAACTTATGCTCTGCTTCCTCTTGAACGCTTTGCCGCTTAGAAATTTCTTCCACCAGATACCCTAAATTATCTCTCTCAAGTTCAAAGTTCCACAGATCTCTAGGGCGCGGGAAAAATGTCGCCAGCCTCTTTGCTAGAACATAGCAAGGATTACCTTTATTCCAGTTCCCAACAAGTTCCTCAGCTCCATCTGAGACTACGTCAGCCTGGACTTAATCGTCCATATCGCAATGAGCGTTTTGGTCAAAGTAATTCAACAAGCCTCTAGGAAGTTCCAAACTTTCCCACATCCTCCTGTCTTCTTCCGAGCTCCCCAAACTGTTCCAACTGCTGCTTGTTACCCAGTTCCAAAGTCAATTCCACATTTTCAGGTATCCTTATAGCAGCACCCCACTCTACTGGTACCAAGTTACTGTATTAGTCTGTTCTCACGCTGCTATGAAGAAATACTCAAGACTGGGTAACTTATAAAAAAATAGATTTAATTGACTCAAAGTACTGCATGGCTGGGGAAGCCTCAGGAAACTTACAATCATGGCAGAAGACACCTCTTCACAGGGTGGCAGGAGAGAGAATGAGAGTCAAGCAAAGGGGGAAACCCCTTATAAAACTATCAGATCTTATGATAAGTCACTCACTATCATGAGAACAATACGAGGGAAACCGCCCCCATCTTCCAATTGTTTCCATCTGGTCCTGCCCTTGACATGGGATTACTACAATTCAAGGTGAGATTTGGGAGGGTATACAGAGCCAAACCATATTACTTAAATTCTGCTTTGATTTCCAAATTGGAGTGTAAAATTTAATATTATCAAATTTAGGATAAAATGTCTTAATCGTATGTACAGTATGTGTTTATAGCATTTATTTTAAAATATTTTCTTTTAGCTTAAGAGGTGTAACCTTGTTCTTCCCACATTCCCCTTTTCACATTCCACACTCCCTCCAAATGTTCCTCCTAGAACACTTCTTGATGTTCTGTATCTTCTCGACTTCCTTGGAGAGAGGCTTCCTTCCTTCCTCTTCATTCTCATGTTGAGGGAGCTGGCAGTGGTCACAGGTTTGGAGGCCCAGCAGCCTCACCAGCATAGACAGCAGCTTGGTGCAGATTAGAAGTCAGCCTAATGCCATCTGCAGTGACATTCTCTTCATCACTGTAATACTACCAAGAGGCATGGGGCTCCCAGGTGACATCCCCACTGACACCTGATGCCTCATCTCCATTCTCATGTCTAAGA
>NW_012108386.1:1392203-1393955 GCF_000951045.1 Mandrillus leucophaeus
AATAAAGCAGTTTCACATAAAAAAGAATATCATGTATCTAAAATGTCAAAACTCAGCATGGAAATGGACAACTAGAAGAGAGTGAAAAGTGAGTCAACAAAATTCTTGCTATAAACTAAAAAACAAAACAGACAAAAGTATCTCAAAAATAATAACTCAACTGCAAAGACCCCAAAGTAGAGTAGACATTACCAAAAGTACCAAAGGGGGATGAAGAATAGGAATGTAAAGAATTAAGAAAATAAAAATATAGTAAAAAGAAGTAAACAACACCTGATATAAATTTTGTGACAGAGATAGAATACGGGGGAAGATAGCTTAAAACACATGATTAGAGTCAATGAAGAGAAAACATAAAACAATGAGAGAACTAATATTTAAAACTAACTGAAGAACAGTATCTGTTAAATAGGAGACTTAACTACATATGAGAAGAACCCACTATATACTCGAGGAAATTGATTCAAAAAGGTCATTTCAAAAAACTATCCTAGCAAAGTTAGTAGACATAAAGATAAAGGGAAAAACATCTCAAGGGCCTCCAGGCAAGAAGGCACATTACAGAGAAGGGAAAGAACATCAGCATGATACCAGCTGTTTCATTAAACAACCGTGGAATGCCACCACCAAGAAGCTCAAGGAAGAAAAATGCAAGTCAAGAATTCTATATCCAGTCAAATTTATTTGAAATTCAAAGCAATAGAAAACCAATTTAAAAGTGCAAGAGCTCTGGGAATCTTGTATTCAGAAACACTTCCTGAGGATTATACTAGACAACAAGCTTTATGCAAACAAGAGACTACTGAAGAAATTTGGGCAAAAAAGAACAACAGCAGGGAAAATGGAATGTATTTCTCTGTCAATCTAAGACTAACTTATGGTGGAGATGGGCTGAAACAATAATATATACTTGTAATATGATCTGTCATGTATTAATAGCCAACTTAAAATGCAAGCTAAAAAATAGGGAAATGGGAAAACAGAAAACGCTTACTGAGTAGGTTAGAGGTGAGAGTCAAATGATATTTAAGCTTGTCAAACCAAATAGGAGAAGCTTATGAAAGAGAGGAACAATAAGAATAAACAGAAATTAATTGGCATGAAGGTAATGCTAAAATAAAAATATCATTCTTACTAAAGACCAAACACAAACACAAAACAACCGCCAAAAACTTGAGTAGAACAATTTAGTGATTAATTCTCATAAGTCAATCGAATGAAATATCTACTCCTTCAATCTTGAAATAGGACTCAGTGGGAAAATATAGCATAAAATATTTTGAATCCTCATTCTTTCGCTCTTGGTTTAGGCCTCTAAATGAAAGTGACTGATAACTGAAAGAATGCTAGTAACTCTTCCTGGACAGTAACTCATGGTGACAGTGCTCCCTACACAGATGCCTGCTCAAAGTAGGGAGGTATAGGTCAGAAAGTTCAATGTGCTGTGCAGAAGCAGGAAGGGAGCCATGCGCACCACACGGTTTGACCTGGATTCACACCTTTTACTGTATTCCCTGTTCTTATTCTGACCATGGTCTACTCCGCACCAATCCATCTTCTGAAATGTGCTATACCAGAATTGTAATATTCTTTGAAATATTACTCCTCAGGCTGGTATCTCATTACTATCACCTTAACTGTTTTATATTATTTAGTAAGAACAATATAACTAATACTGTGATTATTATATTTTTGTGTCCAGGTATTTTTTTAAATAACATTTTGGTTCATAAAGAAACTTCATTATTTTTT
>NW_012108386.1:1396475-1398161 GCF_000951045.1 Mandrillus leucophaeus
CTGAGTCAGAAGAATCACTTGAACCCGGGAGGTGGAAGTTGCAGTGAGCCGAGACCATGCCATTGCACCCCAGCCTGGGTGACAGAGTGAGACTCCGTCTCAAACAAACAAACAAAACAGAAGCCTGTAACCTATCTTTATTTTTACTTTTCTGAATAAATATCCATTTGCTTCCAAATTATTTACACTATACAACACACTTCCCCCGCTGATTTGGAATGCCATCTTTATAATTATGAAATTTTTATATTTATTCTTTTTTTCTTTCATTTTCCTTTATTTCCATCCGTGCTCATTTATGTCAACAGCACTTTTAATTATTGAAGCTATAGAATACGTGTTGTTATGAGAAACAGTTGTTTCCTCCCTGTGTTCTTATTTTTCAGAGTTTTATTCTCTTACAGAATCTTCCATTTGTGACTTTAGCTTTATAGATATAAACACACATAAATGTGAGTTCATGGCATAATGTATTAATTAATTTTGGAAAATTGCATGTTTATAATTTCAAAATTTTAAGTATGAATGCAGCCAATAAATTGAGTTATTCAAAGTGTATACATTCTTTTATGTTTCACAGGAAAGTTTTACAATTTTTGGTAACAGATGAGCCCAGTTAGCTTTATTGCTTGACTTGTAAAAGCTTTTTACTTACTGCTATTAATGAGATTTGTTCCTTTGTTGCATTCTAATGCATTATTTTTGATATACAAAAAATCTGGTTGTTAGTGTTCTCATTTTTGTTATTGTTGCTTTTCTGAATTTTTAAAACTTTAAAAAAATTCCATGCATTATATATATATATTATAACTGCAAAAAGAAGCATATAAAAATGCATGCTCATTGAAGGAATTTGAGGGAATTTTTAAATGTATAGAAAACTCTAAATAAACATAATCATATCCATTCCATGAAATGTCTGCACAGTCAATATTTCCCTCTTGCCCTTTATCTATGTGTATATATGTCTACATACTCAAAGTGATGTCATATTGGATATAAGATTTTGTGTCTTAATTTTCCAATTAACAAGAACTTTTACCCACATTAATCATTATTTATTACAAACATGATTTGTAAGGGCAAAATATATTCTAGATTATGACTGTAACAAGTTATTTTTGTTTGGACAGTTTAATTTCAAATTTAATATGATAATTAATATTTTAGTCTCATTGTACATACATTTTTATTTAGATTCCAAGTTTTCTTCAGTTTCACTTCATAGAAATGAAATTACTAGATTAGAGGTTTTCAGATGAATTTTAGGCCGCGTGGAGAAATTAAGCCTGAGAGAGGTAAACTACCAGATTTTGTGAAGTAAAGGGAGAATCTCTCTGTAAGTCCTGGAAGAAGTCATACAGACCAACAGAGAGGATGCATAGAATTATCCAGAACCCATGCTAGAGTAGAACTTGGAGACAGAGAATAAGACAAACTTCATTTACCTAAAAATGTGGAAATAAACATCTTAGCCTATACCAGACCTGAAAATCGGAAGTAGAGGGAGGAAGGCGTGGTTGGGTCCTAATGATGATGAATATAGACAGTAACACCCAGAGTCTATCCGCAGTCGGAAAGAGCCTCTTCCTGAAGGAGAAACATTGGAAACCTGTGTAAGACTCGGTGACCCAGAGCACCGGCCCCCAAGGAATGGAAAGGCATGACTTGGAAGTGCAGCTGTGC
>NW_012108386.1:1400669-1444850 GCF_000951045.1 Mandrillus leucophaeus
GTAGTCTCAGCTACTCAGGAGGCTGAGGCAGGAGAATGGCGTTAACTCAGGAGGTGGAGCTTGCAGTGAGCCGAGATAGCGCCACTGCACTCCAGAGCCTGGGCAACACAGCAAGACTCCTCTCAAAAAAAAAAAAAAATTATAAACAAAGGGCCAAATTTACCGCTAAAAGTTTTTCACCATTTATATTTTCACTCCAGTAAGAATAGTTTAGTTCCAACAAATCATCACTGCAATTAATATTGCCTTTTTAGCTTCACTTCATTAAAGTGTCAAAAAAAGTATTTTTTCATTTTAATCTCCATTTTTAACTACCAATGCGGCTTAAAATTTTTTAATGTTTGTTGGCCATCGTATTTGTTTCTCTATGATCTGTTTCTCTCTATCCTTTGCTCAGCATAGTATTTTTCTTTTGGCATAGGAACGTTTTATGTTTTAAGTTTATGCATTTTTGTCTCTCCAATTTATTACAATTAATTTCTTTAGGTTTTAGTTCATTCTTTTACAAAGTAATTTTATAAAAATTACATAAAGGACTCAAACATCTTTAGCCAACAGATTTTAGTCATTATTTATGGAACAATCTACCCAGGAACAGTAGAATACATATTCTTTTCAAGTACCTATGGGCTGTGAACCAAAATAAACCATATCCTAAATCACAGGGGGAAAAAACCTCTAAACAAATTTAAAATATTTGAAACAATACAGACTTTGTTCTCTGACCACAATGAAATAAAACTAGAAATAAAAAATAGAAGAATAACAGGAAAATATCCAAACACTTAGAAGCTAAACAACAGACTACCAAGTAATCCATGGGCTACAGAAGAAGTCTTAAGAGAAATTAAAAAATATATACATTGAATTGAATGAAGATGAAAATGCAACATATCAGAACTTAGGGGATGCAGGTGATACAGTTCTGAGAGGAAAGCTTATAAAAGTAAACTCTTATGTCAGAAAATAGAAGAAGTCTCAAATCAATAATCTAAGCTCCCACATCAAGATATGAAAAGAAAAAAGAGCAAAGGAAACCTATTGCAAGCAGCAGGAGGGAAATTATAAAGTAGAAGACGGAATTATACAATTGATGACAGAAAATCCAAGAATCAAAGAGTTGACTTTTGAAAATGTCAGTACAATCTGCAAACCTTTTACAAGACTAGCAAGAAAAGAGTGAAGAAAAAAATTACCAATAAAACAGAAATATCCCTATAGACATTGCAGAAATCAAAAGCATAGTAACCATTTACTAGGAACAACTCTACACACATAAATAGGAACACGTGAAATAGACTATTTCCTCAAAAAACTATCATAATTTGTCCATTATGAAGTAGATGACAGACTCGCCTTATGTCTACTAAGGAAGATAAATTTGCAATTTAAAAGATCCCTCCAAAACTCTCCATTCCACATGGTTTTACTGGAGAATTCAACCAAATATTTAAAGATAAATTAACAACATTAATTTTATGCAATGTTTTCCCTAAAATAAAAGAGGTCATATACAGTATTTGCTGATATCAAAACCAGGAAAAGTCAGTGCAAAAGAAGGAAAGTACAGACCAGTATTCCTCATGAATATGAATACAAAACTCTTATTTGTAAAATAAAAAGTATGGAAGCAAAATATTAGCAAGTAGAATTCAGCAATACATACAAAGAATTATCTACTATGATGAATTGAATATGGCTGGTTCAATAGTCAAAAAACCAGTCAATGTAATCCACTCTATTTACAGGCTAACGAAGAAAAATCACATGTTCAAATGAATTGATGCTGGAAAAGTCTTTGATACAATGGAACAACAACCCATGATAAAAACTCACAGAAAATTAGAACTAAGGGAAACTTCCTTAATTTGAAAAATAGCATCTTCACAATCCCTACAGTTAGAATCACACTTAAAACTGAAAGGCTGAAATGCTTTTCTCTTTTTTTTTTTTTTGAGACGGAGTCTTGCTCTGTTACCCAGGCTGGAGTGCAGTGTTGCGATCTTGGCTCACTGCAACCTCCACCTCCCTGGTTTAAGGAATTCCCTTGACTCAACCTCCTGAGTAGCTGGGATTACAGGCATGTGCCACCATGCCCAGCGAATTTTTTCTTTCTTTTGTATTTTTAGTAGAGATGGGGTTTCACCATGTTGGCCAGACTGGCCTCGAGCTCCTGACCTCAGGCAATCTGACCGCCTTGGCCTCCCAAAGTGTTGGATTACAGGTGTGAGCCACTGTGCCCGGCCAAATGCTTTCCCTTTAAATTTGAGAACAAGTAGGGGATGTCCATGCTCATCACCTTTATTAAATATAGTCCTAGAAATGCTAGTCAATGTAATAAGGCAACAAAAGGAAATAAAAGCAAATAGATTGAAAAGAATGAAATAAAATTGTCCATATATGCAGATGAACTCATTGTTTATGTAAAAATGCCAAAGAATCTATCAAAACCGAAACAAAAAAAATACCTTATAGGACTAAATAATATGTTTAGTGAGATCATAGACTATAAAAAAAAAAAAAACCTAAAAAAATCTATTATGTTTCTGTATACTAGTAATGAACACATACAAACCAAAATCAAAGATACAATCTCATTATAATCACTCAAAAAATGAAACATTTAGGTGTATATCTAATAAAACACATGCTGGACTTGTATTCAGAAAACTACCAAAGGCTGCAGAAATGAATCACAGGTCTACATAAATGGAGCTAAACATACTATGTTTATGGATTGGGAATACAACAGAGTAAAGACGTTAATTCTTCACAAATTGATAAACAACATTAATGCATTATCTATCAAATTATCAGCAAAAGTCTTTTTTTAAGAAATAAGATTATTCTAAAATTGTTAAGAAAAGACAAATGAACTTGAACAGCTAAAACAATTTTGAAAAAGAATAAAGCGTGAGAGATTACTTGATTTCAAAATTTATTATGTAACTATTGTGATTAATACTGTGGTACTGGCAGAGGAATAGGCAGATCAATGGAACAGAATAGAGAAACCCAAAATAGACCCACAATAGTGCAGCCAAGTTATTTTTGATAAATGTGCAAAAACAATTTAATGTACAAAGAATATTCTTCCTAATAAATGGCGTAGGAACAATTGGATATCTATAGGTAAAACAGGGAAACTTGAACTAAAGCTGACACTATACAAAAATTAACTCAAAGTGAATCATACATCTAAATGTAAAACCTAAAACTCTAAAACTTTTAGAAGAAGACATAGGAGAAAAATCTTTGGGACTTTCTTCAGTGCTTCATGAACAGTTCTTAGATATGACACCAAAAGCACAATTTATAAAAAGAAAAATCAATAAATTGGGCTTCATCAAAACTAAAAATTTTTCTCTGTGAAAGACTTTGTAAAAGGACTATAAAGACAAGTTACAGGCTGGGAAAAAATATGCGTCAATCATAAATCTTACAAATAACTCGTATCTAAAATGTATAAGGAAATCTCAACACTTAAGAGTAAAACATATCTAGTTAGAAAAGGGGTAAAAGAAATGAAGAGTTATTTTACAGAGATGATAAATGAATGACAAATAAGCATATGAGAAGACGTTCAACATCAATAGTCATCATAGAAGTTCAGGGTAAGCCTCTGATAAGATGTATCTACACAGCTATCAGAACAGCCAAAATAAAATATGGCAATAGTGTCAAATCCTGGTAAGGATGTGAAAAATGGGATCTCTCATTTGTTGCTGGTCAAAACGTAAAATCGTACAGCCACTCTCGAAATCATTTGGCAATTTCAGCTTTTGCACTCCTGGGGATTTATCCCAGAGAAATGAAGACTTAGGCTTAGCCAATACCTGCATATGACTGTTTATAGCAGCTTTATTTGTAATAGCCAAAAGCTGGACATTGTAGATGTCCTACAATAGGTGAATGGTTAAACAAAGTGTGCTAAATTGACACAATGGAATGCTATTCAGGAATAAAAAGGAATGCACTACTGATATACACGACTTGGGTGAATCTCAAGAGCATCATGCGAAGTGTTAAAAGCCCATTTCTGAAGGTCACATTCTGTGGATTCCACTTCTACAGCATTCTTTAAATGACACAATTATGGATATGCAAACAGATTAGTGGTTCCCGTAAATTAGGGATGCGGTGGGGGGATGAGAGTTTGATGATTAAGGGGTGACATGAGGGACAATCTTTGTGGCTGTGGACCAGCTCTGTCTCCTGAGGTGGGGCTTTCACTAATCTACACAAGGGGTTACATGACATGGAACTGCACACACACAATGCCAGTGTCAATGTGCTGACTGTGATATTGTACTATAGTTATGTTAGATGTAACCATCAGGAAAATGGGGTGAAGAGTACACAGGATCGCTCTGTAACATCTGTATAACTTCTTGTGAATCTATAGTTATTTCAAAATAAAAAGTTTAAAAAATCACTTGCTGTCTTTGTAAGTAAACATTCTATCTATTGTATAAAAATATGGTTAAATATATAATAAAATAAATAATACATAGAAATCACAAAGTGGCCCTTGATGATCTTAAATAATGACTACTCCATTCACATTCAGTGATCTCTCTGAATTTCACCCTTTGTGCCTACCACTTTGGCTTAGCCAGGGGCAGCTGTTTTAAGACCTTGCTTATTTCTGGTCAACAGAAACGTGTTACATTTAGATAACATTGGAGCCATGGTGTGTAGTTACCACCAGAGCAATTTGTCGTGTGTTAACCAATGACATATTATATCTTACTGGCCTCTAGTTGTTTATTAGTTTTCAATATCTTCCTCACTTTTTACCTGTTTCAGCATTTTCAGTTTGTTTTTTACAATTGTCTGGCTTCTCTGTTTCTTTCTCTTTTTTTTCAGTCTTTTCTCTGTACATTTCATTTGGGATAGCTTCTATTGCTATGCCTTCAAGTTGATTAATCATTTTTTGTGGAGTGTCCAATCTGCAGTTAATCCTATCTAGTATATTTTTCATCTCTAGAAGTTCACTTTGAGACTTTAAAAAATACCTTCCAAATGTCTGGTTAACAAATGCCCAGGTATTTCTCCACCTTCCTGAATATTTGGATTATATTTATAATAACTGTTTTAACGTTCCTGTCTACTAATTCTCTTATCTGTGTCTTGTCTAGTTCTATTTTGATGTATTGGAATTTCTCCTACATATGGGTCATATTTTTATTCTTCTTTGTATATCTGGTTGTTTCAGTTGGATGCCAGACATTGTATTTTTACCTTGTTGGTACAGAGTATTTTTTTCGTCCTGTAAATATTCTGAGTTTAGCTCTGAGATGCAGTCAAGTGACTTGGAAATAGTTTGATCTTTTGAGAATGAGCTTAACAACACGGTGGGACAAAAGTAGATTTAATTTAGAGCTGGTGTTTCCCATGCTCGGCAAGACCCATCTGGGTGCTCCGTCCAGTGTCTTATGTCTGCTTTTCCTAATGGGAGCATAAAGTATTCTTGTTTCTGAGTGAGCTCAAGGAATTTCCCTCTCTGCTCCTTTCTAGTGATTTCTTCCCCAGCCTTGGGCTGTTTCCTTACACACGTGTGCTGATGACACTCAGCTGAAGGCCAAAGGCAGGTCTCTGGGGATCTCCCTCTGCATAACTGCTCCTTGCTGTTTACCTGTCTTGGCCTCTGTGGATTTCCAAGACTATCTCCTCAACTAAGACAAATGCAGGGCCCTGCCTCGGTTGCCCCTCCTGCAATTATTATCTAGGCTCTCTCTAGGCAATGAGGCAGGGCAATTACAGGACTCACTGTTTTATTTCTCCTCCCTAGGGATTACTGTCCTGCACTATCTGGTGTCCAATGTCGGAGAGCTGTTGCTTCTTCCGTTATGTCTGTTTAGTGGATTGAGGTGAGAGGGTTAATTCGTTTCTGCTCATACAAGTTGAGTTCTACGAAGTCACTTCTATCCCTTGGTCTTCACAGTCAGTCTCCATTTTATTGGGGAGAAGCTCAATCTCAGAATGAAACACTCTGTAATACCATTCTCTTGAGTGTCTCATGACCTTACAAGTTGAAAATCACTGCCCAAAGCCTTCACTGGTGTCCTGAGCTCATATGGTGCCTCATGGAGGGCTGGACTCAGAAAGCCTCATTCACAAACTAGGATCTGAAACAGCCTCTGCAGAGCCCTGTCTCTCCCAGTTTAGCCCCTTAGTAAGTAGACCAGCTACCAATGATCCAAAAACAAACCACCCAAAGATAAGGGCCATCCAACAATGATTACATTGTGTTCCCAGACTGTGTGTCAGAAATTCAAGCAGGGCACAGCAGGGGCATCTTGTCTCTGCTTGGTGATTTCTGGTGCCTTGGTGGGAATCCTCAGTGACTGATAGCTGAGGCTGGACTTACGGGGGTGTCCTCACCTGCAAGTCTGGCAGTGGATGCCTGTTGTCCACTGGCTCCTTGGCTGAGGCTGACCTGTGGGTGAGGACAGGAGCACTGCATGTAGCCTCTCCATATTTCCCAGACTTCCTCACAGTATATGTTTCTCATATGTGGCTCAGCTCTCCAAAAACAGTGAGGGGCACCCAGGTGGGAGATGCATTATTTTTTAAAAAATAATATAAACTTAAGTTTCAGAGCAGTTTTAGGTTCATGGCAAAATTGAGCAGTAAGTATGAAGAGTTTCCGTAAATCTCTGCCTCTCCATCAACATTCCCACCAGAGTGGCATATTTGTTGTCAGTGATGTCTTACATTGCCACAGATGGTCTTCTTTCACTCAACAATATCTGTTTAAGATTGCTCCATGTCTTTTCATGGCTTGATAGCTCACTTCCTTTTAGTACTAATGAATGTTCCATTATCTGGATGTACCACAGTTTATTTATCCAGTCATCTGTTGGAAGACACCATGGTAGCTTCTAAATTATGACAATTATGAGTAAAGCAGCTATAAACATCCACGTGCAGGTTTTGTGTGCCCATGCACTTTCAAATGCTGGATCATATTGGAGGAAGTATGCTTAGTTTTGTAAGAAACTGACAAATTGTCATTCGAAGTGGCTGCACTGCTTTGCATTCCGACCAGCAATGAATGACAGTTCCTGTTGCTCACCATTCTAGCGTTCAGTGCTGCCAGCATTTTGGATTTTTACCATTCTAATAGATGAGTTGTGTGTGGTGTCTCGTTTCAGTTTCCCTGATGAAATGTGATGGAAGCGTCTTTTCATATGCTTAATTGTCATTTTAATAACTTCTTTGGTGAGACTGCACTGTTTTTTAAGGCCCAGTCTTGGAAGTCACACAGTGTCAAATCTATATTGAAGCCATCAAAAGCCTGACAACATTTGATGGAGGCAAATATAGATCCACCCTGCTTGGATGTGTGGCAAGTCACACTGCAGAACAACATGTGGATATGAGGACTGAGGAAGACGTCGTGGGGAAATACAATCTACTCTGGTATCTTCAATAAGATAGAACAATGCACATACAAGTGTTCAGAGAAACTGGGGTCAGGGCATGGAAAGAACTAAACATATTTGGAAGACTATCTTATGAAGACCGATTAACGTGGTCTGGGTTCCTTGACAGATCATCACTTAGAATAGTGGCTGACAGTCACAGAATCATGTTACAGATCATTCACACAACACCCCACTCTGGCATCAAATTACATTTTTAAGTCCACAGCACCAAAAGTAATGTCTTGAGAAAGTTGTACAATCTATGTGGGGTTCCATTATTTTATTCTTAAAAAGTGTAGTGTGAACAAGAATCCTTGAAAGACCTCTTTCCATTCTTTTTCTTTTCTTTTTTTTTTTTTTTTTTTTTTTTAGGTAGATCTAAGTTACCAGGAGGCTAATTTCTCCTTCCTGTAAAGATGAAATCCACCTAAGGGTGAAGGTTACTTAGAAGGTGATAGAAAGCATTATCTGGCCCTTTGACTAATTTTGAGGGAAACTATGGGGAAAAGAAACAAATACCCCGAATTGCTAAGCATTGGCTTCCTGTCTTGTCCTCTTGCCCTAATTCCGCCCTCAGAGTGCACAGATTCATCAGGTAAAGAGAAGAGACAATTCTTTCAGTCCTGGCTTGTTCAAAGCAGTCTCAGTGATAAACAGGTCTACAGATGAGCTTTACCCATAGAAAACTGTATTCAAAAACTCCAAGATCTTCCTATAACCACAAGGTCAACGTTTAAAAAGAAGGGAAACAAGTAGGAAAAAAATCTTAATGACATCATTTCCCTGTGCGGCTCTCATTTCTTACATTGCTTTACTTTTCTGTCATTTGCACCTACTTTTCAGGTCCAAATGTCAGGTACCAGAATTCAAAGGGAAACACTTTCTCTCACTTATCTGTGCTTCTGTTCCCCAGAGTCCCAGGCCTAAATTTCAGATTCTATTTTTATAGTCCTCACAGTGGAGAGTTATGTGGAACACATTGATTGTAGCCAGTTAGGTGTTGAGAAATTTCCTTTACTAAAAGCTTTGTATGACTTGAGAAAGGAGAGAGCTGGGCAAGCAGTAAGACTCAATATTCAGGAAAAGATTTTTTTCCAATGTGAGCCTACAGTTGTTACTTACAGCCTAGTGTTCTGTCTGCATCCAACAGTTTTAACAGGAGCTGCAGATGCTCCTGGAGAAAGTTCCTTACTTGATACCTATCAGAAATTCAGACATTTCATTAGTGCTGGAGACCATTTACTCTTCTAGTAGCACAAAATAAGCAATTTTATACAATACCCACCTATTATCAGGTAACAGGTTTTCCTATTTTGTGTGTGTGTGTGTGTGTGTGTGTGTGTGTTTGTGATCTCAGCTTACATAACATGTCTTCAGAGAAAGCTTTCCTGCCCCTTATTCCACAGCCTCAGTCCCAGTCTAGGCCCAGTTCCTCTTTTCTATGACTCTCATAGAATATTTTGAGCTCGTTTCAAGCATTTATCTGCTTATGAGTATTATTATTGGATGAATGTGTCTTCTGCACAGCCATGGAAAGCCTCGGAAAATGCCCATGCTGGTGTTTGTAGCTCAGTGCACGCACAGTACATATACAAAATATAACTGTCAAATGAATGAAGAAATGATAATTTCTTCTTCCAATCTCCATTTCTTAAATCAGAAAACAGAAGTTAAAAATATGAGACTCTTATTTTGTGATCTTGTGGTGGCTGTGTGGTATAGATGGTCATGGACTTGAGGTCTCTAACAGCCCCCACCCTATTATGTGCCAGTTGTACTCTGTCTCAATTGCCTTTTAACCCACTGGAAAAGGTTTGATTTTTGTTAAAGTCAAACAAGAAATAAATTGCTGCTTGTCACATATTAGTTGCAGTAGAACAAACTGAGACATATCCCTTTGTTCAGAGTGGGACCTACTGAGCAAAGATGCCTCAGGAAAAATTGCAGTCCACACTTGCTGCAGTGTAGTGCATTCATTTTGTTTTTTGAAATGTCTTGTGACCTAGCCAATCTCTTAATGACACAACAGATTGTCCTAGAAGTTAGCTTGCAAAGCATTTTAAGCTTTCTTCACTAGAAACTTCTAGGTATCTGTGCAGGGATAAGATAAAAACACATTTGGATGAAGTTGTTATAAAACCTCAATAATCAACGTACAAAGATATTACAGAAACAATATGATGTACTCAAGTATCTTGATATACCATTGGGGGTGTGTGTGTGTGTGTGTGTGTGTATGTGTGTGTGTCTGTGAACGTTTCTCAATAAACTAACTTTTTTGGGGTAATTGTTATAATTTCCTTTTTAAAAAAGGTTTTTTGTGTGTGTTTTAACTTTTAACATTCTGAGGCTGATGAATATTTAATTATTACTAAATAATATTGAAAATAAATTGTTTTAAGCCTCTTCCACATGTATTTTTTGGTTCACATCTTTCAGTTATACTATTAAAATAATCTACTTGGTTGTTTTTAATACTCATTTTCTCTCATTTTTAAAATTAGGGCATAGTTACATAGAGTAAAATTGACGTGCGTGTGTGTGTGTGTGTGTGTGTGTGTGTATAAAGTTCTGAGAGTCTGGCAAACATATGCAGCCATGGAACACCACAGCCATCAAGATTTAGAACAGCTCCATCTCCCTGTAAACTCTTTTGTAGTCAACCTCCAGCCTGCTCCCAGGCCTGCATTCATGAATCTACTTTTTGCCCTGATATTTTGCTTCTGAAAGAATGACATACAAAGGAAATGATATAGCATGGAATATTTTGAGTCTAGCTCCTTTTACCCAGCATAGTCCATTTGGGATTTATCCACATTGTCGTGTAGATTGGTGTTTCATTCTTCATTACTGCTCAGTTGCATTCATTGTATATATGCACTTTGGTTTGTTCATTTATTCTGCAGTTGAGGACTATAGGGGTTGCTTCTAGGTAATGAATAAAACCACCGTAACAGTTTATGTACAGGTTTTTTTTTTGTGTGTGTGAACAAAACCTTTTATTCCACCTGGATAAACACCTCACTATATTAAGTATAGTTCAATTTTGTAATATATTGTCAAACTATTTTACAAATTATCTGTACTATCTTGCATAGTAATATCACATGATAGTGATTGCATTTCCCCAATGACTAATAATATTGAACACCTTTTTATATGCTTATTAGCTATTCATAAATCTTCTATTTGAATTTTTAGATATTTGGACCATTGTTTAAAAAGCATTGCTTTCTTATTTTTGAGTTTTGAGGATCTTGATATATCAAATGGTTACAAGTCCTTTATCCGATATATAATTTGCAAACTTGTTTTCCCTGTCTATGGGTTTTCTGTCTTTTCAGTCTCTTAACACTGTCCTCCCAGGAAGAAATGTTCAGTTTAATGATGTCTAATTTATCACTTTTTTTTCTTTTATGGATTCTGCTTTTGGTGTTGTATCTTAAAAATCTTTGCCTAACTCAAGATCACAAATATTTTCACTCATGTTTTCATTTAGAAGTTTTAGAAGTTTACATTTTATGGTTTATGATGTATTTTGAGTTGATTGTTGTATAGGATATGAGTTAGAAATTGATGTTGTGTTTTTTGTTCATTTGTCTTTGCATATGAGTATTCAATTGTCTCAGCACTTTGGTTGAAAAAAAAACCTATTCTTTCTTTATTGAATTGCCTTGGCATTTTTACTGAAAAATCAATTGACTGTAAATACGTGGGTATATTTCTGGCCTTTCTTTTCTGTTTCCTTTATCTATATGATTATTAATACTCTCTTACTGTATTGTCTTGACTACAGAAATTTTCTAATAGGTCTAGAAATCAAGTAGTGTGAGTCCTTCAAATTTGTTTTTATTTACTTACTTATGGGTGTGCCTTTTTATTTTCCTACAATTTTAAAGTTAAATCTTTGGTTTTTCTAAAAAATGCTGCTGGATTTTTTACTAAAATTGTGTTGAGTGTGTGGAGAGTTGCAGGTGAACTGATATCTTATCAACAGTGACTTTTCCAGGTCATGGATATGGTATATCACTGTTAGGTCTTTTATTTCATTCATCAGGATTTTCGACATTTCAATGTACAGATCCTACACATACTTGTGATATTCATATCCAATTATTTCATGTGTTTCATGTTATTGTGAATGGTACGTTTTTAAAATTTCAACTTCTAATTATTCACTGATGGAAGGTAGAAGTACAATTCATTTTTCTGTATTGACTTGTATTCTGTGACCTGCTAAATTCACAGATTGGTTCTAGAATTTTTTCTGTAGATGCTTTACAATTTTCTATGTAAACAGAATTTCTGGGAAAAGAAAATTTTATTTTATTTTAGTACATATATATTTTATTTTAGTATTTTGTCTTATTATATTGTCTAGAAATTTTAGTATTCTGCTGAATGGAGTTATAAAGACAGATAGCCTGGCTTAATTCCTGATCATAGGAAGAAAACATTTGCTCTTTCATTATTAAGTATGGTGCTAGATGTAAGTTTTTTTTTTATAGATGCCCATTTTCAGATGAGGATGTTCCTTTTTATTCTTAGTTTGTCTAAAGTTTTTCATGATGAATGAATATTTATCTTTTCTTAAGTTTCTTTCTGCATCTATTGAGATCATCATGTAGTTTTCTTATTTACTTAGCTAATTTGATGTATTAATTTAGTTGATTTTTGAATGTTCAACCATCCTTGCATTACTGGAATAAACACTATTGATTTATATTTTTGTATATTGTTGGATTCAATTACCTAAAATTTTATTGTGATTTTGGCATTTGTTTTCATGAGGAAAATTGATCTGTACTTTTCTTTTAATATCTATGTCTGAGTTTGATAGCAAGGTGATATTAACCTCATCAAACAAATTTGGACATTTTCCTTCTTCTTTTAAATTTGAGGAGAGCTTATGTAAAATTGGCATTATTTCTTCTTTACACATTTGGTAGAATTTGTCAAGGAAATTATGTGGGCTTTGCATTTTCTTTCTTGGAGTATCTGTACTACAAATAGTTTTTATATATCAATAAAAATAAAAATAAAATTTTATATATCAATTAAAATAAAAATAAAATTTTATATATCAACTAAAATAAAAAGAAAATTTTATATATCAATTAAAATAAAAAGAAAATTAAATACTAAGTATATTTTTATATAAGTAAAAACAAAATTATATATATGATTTATATATTTGTGTCATATGTACATAATTTCTTGCGTGAGTTTGGGAGTTTGTGTCATTATGAAATTTGTTCATTGAATATAATTTGTTAAATTGTTGCTTAAAATATTTCCTTATTATTTCTATAACATCTATAGAGTCTATAGTGATGTCCCTTTTTTTATTCCTTACATTTGCAATCTACCTCTTTTTTCTTTTTTCTTAGTCAATATGGCTAGAGATTTAATTTTATTTCTTAGTCAATACGGCTAGAGATTTAATTTCATTGATCATTTAATTTTGAATCAAAACACATGGAAAGTGACAAAATCCTGCATTTACAACAATCCAGTCTTGTGGAAACTAAGTCTCACCAGGCAGAGAACTCACTACTGTGAGAACAGCACCAAGCCAATCATGAAGAATCTGCCCCATGGGTTAAATGCCTTCCATTAGGCTTCATCTTTCAACATCACTAAACTGGGGTCAAATTTCCAAGTGACTTTTGGTAAGGAAAAGCAAACCATACTTAAACCAGATCACCTTACGATCTCAGCTCTCAGATATGTTCAATGACAGTTGATTTGTAGATTTTCACATATATTCTTTGTTGTGCAGGTGGAGTGATCCTTCTTTCATCTTTCTACATCCTAAACAGAAATTCTTATGTATTGTTCAAACTTATATGTATCAAATACCTATTATGTATTAAAAAGGAAACAGAACCCAAATGAGAAATCTAAATCAAAATAAACTCAAATGACACTTCCATGTTATCATGATCATTATATTGTTTTAATATTCTTAGAACACATTTTAAAAAAGGAGTTAAAAAAAGTCATGATAAGTATTTTTTAAAAGCTTTTGTACTTTCTAGTTTATAGTTTCTGAATTTCTAGTTTCTTTCTCAACTGCTCTCCTTTGCAGGCCTTACATTTTGGAGTTGTTATTGTTGACACTGTTTTATTCTTTCCTATTTTAGTTTATCAAATTTTAAATCATTTTTAGAGCTATGGCAATATTCAGTAAGGTTTGATATTGAGTGTTGTCATAATCTTTTCAAATAAAGGGTTATAGCCTTATATGATAAAATACTACAGTGGTAAATGTCTATATATGAAGGTAAATAGTCTTTTATTTGAAATGCAAGTTGAACTTTTCTGTACATGTTTTCTGGAAAGATACTGCAAAGCTATCCACATAGTCTCAAAGGGCTAGGAAGTACTACAAAGGCACTATCTTAAGTACATCTTTATTTCAAATACAACTCTTAAGTGTTACTTTTGCTCTTCTTTTATGATGCAAATTAAATAATAGGCATTAGTGCTTTTAAAAATATATGTCATCTATAGAAAAATAAGAGATATACCTTTGATTATAAAGTTACCCCACAGAAATATAGGTAGATCATACCTGGGTACCACTACTGTACATCTGAATACCGCCAGAGTCCTTTTTGTTTGTTTGTTTTCAGGATGATTGTTGATTAGGGTAAGTTTCAATTACCAGGATTTTTTTTGTTAATTCTAGTGCCCCAAAGAACTAAGGCAGTTCATACATCAATACTTCCTCCAGTAATGGATTCTTGGTCCTGGACATTTTTAAAATTGTGTTTCCTGTAGTTACTTAGCTATTGACTAGCTTTCTTTAGCCTTTTTTCTAGGCCTGGACTCCACTGCTTCCATTTTGGCTTTACTCTTTGTCGCAGGAAAGAGACTACGTGCTCCATAGTGAACCATCACCAGGGAAAAGTCCAACTGCCTGCTTGTGTGGTCATTCATGCCTTTCAGCCTGTTCAGTGAAGCTGAATATTCATGACAGAGGTTTCCAAATCATGGACAGAGTTACAGAGGAATGCCAGCTCCTCTCCAGCAACATACAATCACTTCTGCTATGGTTTGAAAGATGGTGTCCCCACTGCAACAGTATTAAGAAGTGTGGTCTTTTGGAGGTGATAAGTTATAAGGGCTCCATCCTCCTGAATGGGAGTAGCACCCTTATGAAAGGGCTGAAGATTGAAGTGAGTGCTCTCTTGCTCTTCCGTCATTTCTGCCATGTGAGGATGCCACGTTCCCCCTCTCTGGAACATGTAGCTACAAGGCACCACCTTGGAAGCAGAGAGCTGCCCTCATCAGACACTAGTATGGTCAGTGCCTTGATCCTGGGCTTCCCAGACTTTAGAATCATGAGGAATAAATTATCATTGTTTATAAAATTACCAGTCTATTGCATTTTGTTATGGCAGCACAAATAGACAAAGGCAACTTTTTTTCTTTCCTCTTCAACACTACAGTCTTCAAGTGGAGTTCTAATTAAAGCTGCCCTACTTACTCCCTGTAACAACAAAGTACTAACTTTATTATTTTTTCTTGCTCTCCTGCCTCCCTGGTAGCTGGTAAACTGCTGCTTACCTTTTAGGATGCAAATTAAATCTCCTCATTCCCCTGTTCTGATAGCCTTACAATAAAATCCAGAAGCTTGACCTACATGATCACACCCTAGGACACCTTCCTAACCTCATTATCTTCAAACTGTCCCTTTGCGTTCTCTTCCGCAGATATACTGCCTCCTCAGTGTCCACTGAGAATGCCAAGGAGATGCTTCTGATTCTTGTTCTCCTCTCTGCATGTCCCTGCAAAATCCATTTAGATAACCCTCTTTCTCTCTTTTAGGTTTCTGCTCACACATCCCTGCTCAGATGTCTCTTATTTCCTTTTCTTTTTTCCCTCCTACTACCTTATTGAGCGTTACTTTCCCTTTTAGAGCCTAGTGCTACCTAATACCATCTTACAAATTATTTGTTTTCTAATGTCTTTCTCTCCCATCTAGAACATAAGTTTTATGAGAGGAGAAACCTTGTTTTATTCACCACCGTATCCAGGGAACCTGTAGTAAGTGTGGAGGTACTGATGAAATATTTGTTGGATGGGTAGATCAATAAATACATGAATGGCAGAAAAATAATTTCCATGCAGTGGGTTGATTGGAAATTAGAGAGAAGCATTCAGTTTGGTGTGACTGTTCCCTTATGCAGCCTAGCACATGCTACCCACTGACCACCAGCAGTGAGTGGGATTTCATGTGGACTAGCATCTTCCTTTCTCAAGGTGCGACACTTTCAACACTTTCTTGCCAACTCTGCCCTTCTAATTCAGACTCTATGGAGGGTGTCTTGCCTAGATCTCCTCTACTGAGCCCTTGAAAGAAACCTGCACATTTTCTACAAGATAAAATCTGAGTTGGTCTTTTGTGTTCTTCAATCTCTTCCTTTTTATTCTATTTAAAGTACAATTAATCTATATTCCCAATTTCTACTATGGTTGAAGGTAGTTTTCATATCAACTATTTTCTGAGAAGGCAGGTCTGAACGCTTAGAACATTTTTTTCCATTATTCCCAGAAATTTGGCTGTGTCATTGTGGCAGGCAGAGTAATGGTCCCCCAGAGATGTCCACCAGTCAATCCTCAGAACTGTGACTAGGTTACTTTATATGACAGAGATGATTTTGTAGACGTGATTAAGGATCCTGAAATGAGACAATTATCCTGGGCCTAGTGTCCTCACAAAGGTCTTTATAAGTAAAAGAAAGAGGCAGGACACACAGAAGGAGATGTAACAATAGAAGCAGAGGTCAAAGTGATGAGAGAACAGAGGCAGGAGCCAAGGAATGTGGGTAGCCCCCGGAAGCTGAAAAAGGCAAATACAACTATTTTCTCCTGAAGCCTCCAGAAGGAATGTCTCCCTCCATTCTAACCCAGTGGCGCCATTTCAGACATTTTATCTCCGAGAACTGTAAGACAAATTTTTGTTGTGTTAAGCCACTAAGGGTGCAGCTATTTGTTACACCAGCAATAGGAACCAAAGTGCCGTCATCTGGTATCCTGTAAATAATACTAGAATATTAACAGAATAATACTAGAATATTAACACTTCCAACTAATTCTTTCAGGAAGGAAAGGAAAATATCCAAGTTTTGGTAGCAGTGTTTTGCCCTCCTATACCCCAGTGGCCCCCTCAATTTGTGCCCTGATTTCCTACCAGGTTAAGAGTCATGCATAGCTCAGTCCACACTTTCTTCTTGATCAATGTTCTTCCAATCCAATCTACTCTTTGCAAACCCTTACCCCAAGGAATTAATAGGTCGTGTTTTCCACATTCCCCTTCACTAACTTGGGCCTGGATTCCAGTGAACATGGCCTAGGATCCATATGCTTATCATACAATTAGTTTGAATATCAGAAATATAGATAAATAGTCCTGTTACCATATTTCATCTCTCAGATTAAACCACCATTGAATTTCAACTTGTAATTAAATTGAGCCTGGGTTTGTCTTATTAGTTTGGTGCAAACCTAACTGTAGTTTTTGCCATTACTTTTAATGCAATGAGCCTTAGAAGCTCACATGATAGAAGTTCTGCTTAGCTCTGCAACCTCATCTGGCTCCACTTTCTCTGTGGCTTTTGTGCCTCAACCGCAGGGACTCTCTTTCTTTTCCTTCAATATATTAAGATCGCTCTCTACTCAGGGCCTTTGCTGACGCGATATCCTGTGCCTAGAATGTCTTCTGCCCCATCCTTTCTCCTAGTTTACCCTTTAATACTTCAGCAGTCTCCTGAGGAACGCCTTCCATTCCATTATTATTCAGAGGACATTAGGCCCTCTGTTACATTCTCTCTGCTCTCCATATCTTTCCTCTGAGGCACTGATCCCAGCAGTTATTTACTAACAATTAGGTTTCACTGCTTGCCTCCTCCGTTTGGTAAAGATAGGCACCGTATCTGTCCTTGCCTTTTATTTGCAGCAATTAGCAGAGGACCTGGCATCTGGAAGCATTACAAAAAATGCAAATGATATGTTCTTGTGTTCCCTGTCACTGAAACTTTAAGTTACTATGGGCACAATCTAAGTTATGACATTCATTACTAAAAGATAGTACTTTACATTTCTTTTCATCTCAAGGTCTCAGATTCCTCTGTTAATGATTTCATCATGATATCCCATTATGCTAACCACTAAGCAATGTTCTCTTTTTATAATTATAAATTGAAATGACAGGAGAAAATTGAAGTAGAGGCAAAAATGTCTTTGAAAGATTCACAGGGAATGACCCAGCTCCTACAGATTTAAAATACTTTCAAGTCATTCTTTTCCCCAAGAGTAATTATTTTCTTCTCTATATTTACATAATTAATAAATACATTTTTATCCATATATATACATATATACATGCGTATGTTCTACATAAGAGAAATCCTTTATTTCAGCAATGCATTGGAATGAACACATCTATCATTTTCCCTTGTGTAGGCAATTGTGTCATTCCATAATTGGCTCTAGGTTATGGACTTCTCTGTTTCACGTTATAATACCTTACATGTGTACCATGTTTTCTCTATGCAAAAAGTATTACTTTAAACAGCCCATTTTTTTTTCTTTAAACTCTTGCTTTCCAGAGCTATGTTAAACATTTGGAACTAAGTTGAAAAAGCCTTGAGACGAGTTAATTTTAATATCAAGTCATATTTAACTAGATGATGATATCTTTTGTTGCACTACAAGGAATTCTCAAAGGTTATCTTTTACACGAACTTGGCAAATTTATAAACAATGTCCTTTGTAAAAGCTTTCTAAAAGAATTTCTTACTAGATCTAAAGCCAACTTTGACAGTGATGAAAGTAAATTTTCCTTGCCAACTGTTTCATTGCTTAATTTGTCTTATAATTAAAACATGTTCCCTTTTATTTAATCCATGCTTTCTCAACCACACACTCAGCCATTTTTATTTCTCTTATTTAATCTCATAATAATAATTGCTGTCTTTTCTCTGTATTAGACATTAATGGCAGTTTGGGCTAAATTTTTATTGTAATAGCATGTCACTATTCTCCATCCAGCAAAAATTATTCTGAGTTTCCTTTCAATATTGAAATATGGCTCTATAGTTTATGTCATTCAATTTCATACATAGCTTGAAAAGACAGATTGTATTTTTAATGATTTATGTATATTCATATTGCAATTTCCTTCATATTCAAGATGTAATTTATGGCATCTGATTGAAGGGCACCTTCAAGTAGTTATGCCTTAGGTGGAATAATGTATATGTTTACTACTTTTCCAATGAGTTGAGATATGTTTTGACACTCAAACAGAAAGGTCTGAATTCACATACATTCTATTTTTAAAGATAGCTAAGTTTAGTTTATCATATAAAGGATCTCAATAAGGTATATCTTTAATAGTTTTGATGTACCTTTTTTTCTCCTTGAGAATGCCACAAATACTTAGTGCCTTGTTCTTAAGATTCAGTCTATTTTTTCTGAAAATGAATTGATATACCCAAATCAAAGTGGGCAAACTGAAATGGAAGAGGGAGTAGTAAAACATCTAGCCTTTATTCCTCCCAAATTCTTCTCAAATATGATAGTATCTCATGTATTTGAGACTGTTTTAATGCCTAAACTTGATTTATATTTCTAGCAGTTTCAAAGAATTATTTCACATTGGCAGCATGATCAAGTATTGCTGGAATGCAGTGTGGTTTTAAAAACTACAAGTGAAAACCACAAGCCCCTAGAAAAATAATTCTGGAATTTAACAGAACCACAGTTGGGGAATTCATTCATAAAATTCTCATTAATTCCAATGGAAGTTATTTTAAGAGATATTGATTAGTAGTATATTCTCTTACTAATCACTGCTGGTCACTATTAATATTGATCCCCTAACCACTAATTTACTAGGCTGCTACAAAAATAATGGTGCTTTTTGCACCAACCTAATGTAAGCAATTGGTTCCAAGTAGTATTAACCACACATATCAAAAAAGAAATAGACTGCATAAGTCAGTGATTTCTAAATGACATTTATATACAAATTCTATTAATTTCACTAGTAATCAAACATATTTTTCTTTGTTTTTTCCTCCCTAGACATGGGAGTCTACTTCTTCTTAAGTGAACCTCCGGCAGTGCCCCCCAAAAAGCTGTTTTGTAAAGAATCAAGGATTACCTTCCAGCAATGCCTGCGTGAACTGTCATCGCTCCAGTCTTCTGCTCTCCACTCTCCACCATCAGGAGAGGAGCTGACTTGCTGTCCTTGGAGCTGACCGGTGTCACTGACCCAGCCCTCTAACTTCCCTGGCTTTTCACTAATTCCTCCATCTGCTGGTGCCTCAATTTTTGACGGGAAATTTTTTATTTAATTAATATGAAGAAGAAAATAGATTTCAAAATTTCAAGCAAAATTGTGTCTAATTTTTGAGGTTTGTAAGAAAATTCATTTATACATAAAAAAGTGAGGAGGAATTTCATTCTATAAATTCTGTCCTACACTCAGATATTTCAGTGTAGGCTGCAGGTCTTCCTGAATTTCTCATTAATCTGATTTTGTGTTGAAAACTATTAGAGGGAGTTTGCTGAGGAAAAGCATTTTTACAGGTAGTTCTGTGTCCATTTCCTTTGAATACCCCTCAGCACAGAGCAAGAAGCTCTGTAACATGCATTAGCACTAATTGAAGGGTTTATTACATGGATACTGGACTCTATGAAACTTTAAAGAAGAGAGTTTTTAAGAATATTTTATTTAATGTCCTCTAAATTTATGATCAGCATCTTTTAATTGATGTTTACTTTGGTTTATGGCTTTTTAAAAGTTTCATTGCAGATAAAGGATTATGAGTATGTTTAGTTGTAAACATGACAAGTATAGACTTTCTGAATTCAGCAAAGTGTGGAAGTAATAGGCCAATAAATTACTGCTAAGTAGCTGGGTTTAAAAAAAACAAACAAAACTAAACACGGCATTGCAGATTCCTACTGTGAGCTTTTCTTTTTTCTTTTTTTCTTTTTTTTTTGAATAATATATGTGCAATCATTCTCCCCAGAACTATCACAGCTTGAATTGAAATAATCGCTCTAATTTCTATGGCAAAAGCAAAAAATAACACCCTCATTTGTGCTGATAAAATGCAACTTGTGGCAACTCCAATCCTGTGGTTTTAATGTGATTCAGAAGGCTGTCTGCAATAAAGGAATGTATTAGAGATACTAAAAGCTGATACCATTTTGTTTTTTGTAAAGTTCTGGAACAATTTGGCTGATGAGGGAAAATGTGCTTTAGATTTTCTGATAAGTGATTTTCCGTTCACCAAAATTTATTTCCATATCCAGAAACTTTATTTTGTGAAGCCTTCTCAATCCATGGGGTACCCATGGGCTTCTAGTATTATGTGCTGGATGTAATTGCAGTTTGCACAAACCTCTTACAAATGGCAACTAAAAGTTGTCAAAGGGTAAGAAATAAAGGGGCTGGTTGGTTTGACTAGAATAAAATATTTCTAGGGAATTGATTTCACTTTAGACTGTTTCAAAGGACACTCTAAGAAGAGAAACCATGAAGATGTTTTATTTACCTGGCACTAATGTCCCCAGAAAACAACCTGAGACAAGAGGTTACACAAATTTGGGATTTCAAGTTGTCAGAGGAGTTGGAAGTGCCTTACCCCTTGTTATCCTCCCAGAACCTCCGGAGGTCAGGTAGGGTCCTTTCGACTTTCAGGGCTTTGAAAAGTTAAATGGTTCTAATCATCTTCTGGACAAGTTCTGTCCTGGCAACTCCATTGAAAAGATTACATTTCCACTTTTCCTCCAACTGGTTCACTACATTCCTCTAAAGTTTCCCTACACCTCTAATCTCCTTATAGCATTGCATGAATGAATTACTTTAATGCATATTGTTGTTTCTCTGTCTAGCCCATTAGAACGTAAGTGCCACAGAACAGGGATATTTGTCTTTTTGCTCCCTAGTGCTGAAATCGGTAACTTGTGATACTCAATAAACAGTCTTTAGGTGATTGGGTTGTTCCTATAGCCACAGACCAGTAAAGCTGCAGTGCTTTAATGGGTTTGTAGTACTCAGGAGTCCTTGGGAAAGGAACCAGCAGTGGATTTGGGGGTAGAAAAGGAATCTTGAGTGATAGGTTTATTCAATTCCTGTGCCAGAGGGACAAGATGGCCTATGAATAATGATGGCCCCCCGCTTGGCCCAGGCCATAGTCCTAGACACCCAGAAGATCCCCAAGTAGATCAAACCACCACCCCTCTCTGCAAGGCCTCTTCTGATCTCCCATACAACGTAAGTCAGGGGACAGCCTCTTCCGTTAGGAGAAGGGAGAATCTCTGTTCCTATGAACTCGTGGCTCTGTGAGCCATTCTAGCAAAATATTGAACTTAAGGAGGGGTTCATGGGAATCCTTGACTTGTAGCCAAGTTGGACAGAAACCAGGGTAACATAAGGACCCACTACTTGTGTTGAGTGTGTGAAGTGGGGTACGGTTTCGTGGGACTGATCCCTTTACCTATGGGGTCTGCATTAACTTCAGGTAGTCAGTATCATAACTGAATTTAAGATACCCAGTTGGTGTTTGGAGGATTGGAGAATTAGTCAGTGTGGGAAAACAAACACACACATACCACACACAGACACGCACACACCACACATACCTCACATACGAGGTTTTACACATTTGACATTGGAGTGAAGTGCTGAGTGTGGTAAACAGGTTGTCTTTTCCATACAACCTTCAAGACTCCAATTTATGTATGTTAGATCTTCTGTTCTTCATCATTTTGTTCCTCTGTGCTTCATTCTAGACCTTAGGTGAGGAAAAATTATCTAGGCTATCTGGATAATAGGCTACACTTTGAAAACTGCTTCCCTATGGTGCCACTCTTCAAAATTTCAACCCGCTCTCTCTTCTTAATGGGCTCTAAGTCTGGATTGTTTTTCTTCTTAGCAGCATGAGTCATTAGAATGCATTATTCACTTTCTCAGTCTCTCTGAACCTCCCCTAAATGAGCAGATTCTGCCAGGAAATACCTAAAAAACAGTGTTCCAATCTCTGAATTTTCTATTTCCTGGGAGTCTCAAATATATAATTCTTCACCATCCCTTTGACTTTACATTGCCTTAATAAACATACTTAAAATACTCTCCTTAGCTTTCTCAGTTGTTCTTTTGGGAAAGGTTGTTCAAACCCTTGTGCCACTTATAACTGACAACAGATCTCTCTCCATTTTACACTGGACAAAGTTTTAGCTGTTATCTTCAAGGCAAAAATAATCAGAAAGTTAAAATGTGATATTTTAGAATATTCTAATTAGCCCGGCATGGTGGCACGTGCCTGTAGTCCCAGCTACTCGGGAGGCTGAGGCAGGAGAATCCCTTGAACCCAGGAGGCAAAGGCTGTGGTGAGCAGAGATGGTGCCATTGCACTCCAGCCTGGGCAACAGAGCGAGACCTAGTCTTTAAAATATGCATAACTTCACATACATAGGGAATTTTCATTCTGAACATTTGTATAATGAAGGGTGCACATCATAGCCATGGTTAAATTTGTTAGTAAATAAAAAGCCATAGGTTTTTAAAAAGTTTTTTTGTTTAGGTATTTTTATTTCTCCAAATTTGTTGTTTATCAGGAGTGACTGGAATAAAAAACATAATTGAGTCCCATCATCATGATCATCATGAAAATGGGTTTAAGAGAAAACTGGTCAGATGAATATTATTTTCAACCAATAAACAGTTGCCACTGATAAACTAACAGCCAGGAGTCTGTCAAGAATGCTCAAGATATGTTATATAATACAACATGCCTGTTCACAGGGGGAAAAAATACCGGAAATAACTTACATGTACTTCTTGATTTCATCAAACAAGATAAGCACAAAAGCACCACCCATGCCTCTGAGAACACTGGACTATGCACCCTTGAAAAAAGCTTTGCCTCCTTCATCACCAGCAATCATCCTCCAGCAGTCAATGTGCCTGTGTACATGATGTCGGTTCCTTTGTGCCCCGACTGCATCGCAATGCGGGGCAAACGATGTCAAATGAATAGGAAGTCAACCCAGAAAAGGCAGTGACAGTCTCTGTGGTCATCCAGCTGATGATGATGTGAGTGTTCTTGGGATCCGGAAGCATTCCCTTTGCAGTGTCATAGATATCGAAGCAGGCAGCTAGGATAATACCCTGAACAGACACGCTAAGGCCTTGGTACAGGCCCTTAATCCCGTCAGATTTGCAGATCTTAACCAGGCTGTCACCGAGGCCTCGGAACTCCCTTTCAGCTTCAGTTACCCATATTAGCTGCTAGACGGGTACGGGCAAAATCAAGAGGGTACACAAAACACAAGGATGTGGCCCCAGCGGCACCGCCTGATGCCAGATTCCCTCAAAGTAGCTCCAAAACTGAGTCCTTTGTCCACACCACCCAGGAAGGTCTGCTTGTGTTTGTCTTTGAAGGCAAAGTTAAAAGCCTGGGTGGGGAAGTATCTGATGACATTGGCCGAGTTATCGCGCTAGGACAGGACTCCCTGCTTCTTGGGAATACGGCCACGCAGTCTGTAATGCCCTTGTATTGCTTATCTGCGGTCATCTGCTTGCTGGCATGCTGCACCTGCAGCAGCAGCTTGACCCGCTCGATGGGCGCTACCGCTGTCTTGGAGATGGCTGGGGGCACTCCACCTGCCAGGAAGTCCTTGGCGAAGGACACAACGATATCTGTCATGTTGAAAGGAAAGAGGAGGCAGGCTGCTGCGGGACGGTACCGGGCCAGGAACCAGCTTTGACTCCGGGGCTTCCTAGGTTTTTGTATTAAGCAATTCCTAGGATTCTCCTTCCACCGTGAAAAACACTCCGACCGGTTGAATTTTGACACATTAAAAGAGGGCATAGGGTTTGTGGGAATGTGCAGAGATGCTTTCCTTTTCTGTTTGAATAAACGTCTGTACCTTTTCACAGGTCCTAAGGAAAGCAGACCGTGTCAAATACACCACACGGAGGTACTCAGAGGTGTGTTTCTGTCGTCCTCTAGCTAAGGAGTGCTTTCACTTCCTCAGTTCACAGACGCCACTGAGATTCTGATGAAAACATCTGAGTTGTCTTCCTTAAAAGGGAAGAGAGAGAGAGAGAGAGAGAGAGAGAGACAAAGAGAGACAGAGAGACAGAGAGAGAGACAGAAAGAAAGAAGGAAAGAAAGAAAGGAAGGAAGGAAGGAAGGAAGGAAGGAAGGAAGGAAGGAAGAAAAGAAAGAAAGAAAGAAAGAAAGAAAGAAAGAAAGAAAGAAAGAAAAAGAAAGAAAAGAAAGAAAGAAAACTGAAAGATGAGTACAGTTTCAGGGATTCCAAAGACAAAGCCTATTCATGGACCCCAGGGTAAAACTTCCGATCTGGTTGGAAAAGTCTGGAGACTGTTCAGTCCAGATCCAGTTGTGAATGTGCCACCCACATGCCCTGTGTATTTACATGTTAGAAGGCAATGCTTGAAATTCTTTCCACTTGCTGCTGCAACCCAGCTACATCCCCTGAAACCAGCTCATCAGAAACTCACTTTCATAATCAGAAAAGCAGCACATGGAGAAGCAAAACATATGCCTGAGAGTAACTATTTTCATGTAAGATGGTGCTCAGTAACATCTATTTTTAAAATTACATACACACATATTTAAAACTGAAATAATATAATTTATTAAAAACATTCTTGAAAGTTCACCCCCACGACTTTTTTTGTTGTTGTTTTGTATGATCTTACATCACCACTACTTCATACCACTTTATATGGTTAACACTTATATCTAGAGAGAACATATGTATGTTCTCTATATGTATATGTTTAAGAAACATGAATATACGTTTCTTAAAGGCTAAGTTTAAGAAAATGTTTTTAAGCATTCCTTTATTTCATTATTTTGCACATTCATTTGAAAATGTTTTCTTGCTGAGAAGCAACATAAAATAGAAAATTTCTGTGTAGAACAAAGAAGATATTCTGTTTTTATATTTTATATTTCTATCATAGTGCATAAAAAATCAGGAAAGTGATGCCCTAATATAGTTTACATTTTATTAATTTTTGTTATTTTTAGTTTTTTTAAACAACTAAAAGTCTTTAATTCTAAACTGACAAAAAATTACCTATTTAATTATAGAATAGCTGAAATACAGCAAATCCTTATTAATTTAGAGTCTATTAGTAAAGTATTAGAAATAATTTGAAAAGGAAGAATGCTATTTATGCAATTTAGAGATAAACCATGTTGACAAGTGAGTTAAGTGTAAATAAGATTTTATAAGGGGTATTTGCTATTCTAAGAGAAGGAATTTTTCATCATATTAACATTAATTTGGTGAGTCAATTCTGAAACCTGTTTTTTTTTTTTTTTTTTTTCCTGTGCCTTAGTGTAGATCCAGTGGGTCCTCTGTGCTGCTGAACATTATTAGCATAGTTCATTATGCCATTCACATGTAAGAGACTGGCTCTTCTATTTGGCATTCTAGAATTTATTCTGTGCTTCATATAGAGAACTCACCATGCTCCTGTTAATCTAAATGAGTGTGGAAATCAGTGGGCTGTATGAATTGGGTGATAGTGTCTATAACATTACACCTAATGCTAAAAGCAACAAAGGCCAAAATGATCAGTTAGACTATAAAAAATAGTATGTTTGCAGTTATTTTTCATCATATGGAAACCAAAATCAGATATATTCACTTATATGAATGAGGGAAGCAAAAGCAAGTGAACAGTGAGGTTCAGCAATGAACAGAGTTGAGGTTCGAGGTTTGAGATTTGAGGCTTGCGGGGTCCTCTTGGGATTCCTTTTAAGCCATTATTAAGGATTTAAAAATCTCATTGATTTCATGTCCAATATGTAATCAATTGACTACATAAAAATACATGGATCTTTGAAGGTTTCAGCAAATGCAAAAGACAAGTAAAAATAAAATCTAAGCAAATTAAGAATAGTAAAGGAAAAAATAAGGTATTTATAAAATAATAGAATTGTCCACAAAGAAAATCTTAATATAGGAAAAGAGCATTAAGACTAATCATAGTGTTTTTAGCAGTTTTAGTGGATAAAAGGTGTTTATATTTTATCTGTACCTTTTAGGGAAAGAAGTGTTTCTCTTTTTTGTCAGCTTTATTGAAGTTTTACAAATAAAAGTTGTACATATTGAAGGTATATAATGTGATGTTTGATATGCATAGACATTGTGAAATGAGTACTACAACTAAGCTAATTAACATATTCATTACCTCACATAGTTACCCTTTTTCGTGTAGTGAGAACATTTAAAAATCTACTCTCAGCAAATTTCAAGTATACAATACAGTGTTGTTAACTATAGTCACCATGGTATGCAACAGATCTCCAGAACGTATTCATCCTGCATAACTACACTTTTGTATCCTTTGACTAATATCACCCTCTTTTTCCCACCATTCCCAGTCTCTGGCAACCACCATTCTACTCTCTGCTTCCATGAGTTCTGCTTTTTTAGATTCCACATTTGAGTATTTGTCTTTCAGTGCCTGGCTTATGTCACTTAACATAAAGTACTCCAGCTTTATCCCTATTGCTCAAATAATAGGATATCCTTTTTTAAAGACTAATAATATTCCTGTATATATATATACATACACACACACACACACACACACACACACACAATAGTCTATGACTACTATAGACTAGACTATATATATAAAATAGTCTAATAGTCTGTATATAATAACATATACGGTGTTACATATATATAATAGTGTATGCACATAACATTGTCTGTCCATGAATACTTAGGTTGATCCATCTCTTGGCTATTGTAAAGAATGCTGCAGTAGACATGGGAATATGATATATTAACGATGTATTGATTTCATTTCCTCTGGATATATACCCAGAAATAGAATTACTAGATCTTATAGTAATTCCATTTTTAATTTTTTGCAGAATCTACATGCTCTTTTCCATAATGACTCAACTAGCTTACGTTTCCACCAACCATGTACAAGGGTTTGTTTTCCACGTCCTCACCAATACTTGTTTTTTTTTATTTTTAAAATTTTTGATAACAACCATTCTAGCAGGTGGGAGGTGATATCTCATTGTGGTTCTGATTTCCATTTTTCTGTTAATTAGTAATGCTGAGCATTTTTCTGTATACCTGGTGGCCATTTGTATGCCTTCTTTGTAGAAATGTCTATTCAGGTACTCTGCATAGTTTTAATTGGGTTATTTGTTTTTTGCTATAAAGTTGTTTGAGTTTCCTATGTATTTTAGAGATGAACTCCTTATCAGTCATATGATTTGCAAATATTCTGTCTCTTATTTAGGTTGTCTGTACACTCTGTTGATTGTTTCCTTTGCTGTGCAGCAGAAGCTTGTTAGTTTGATATCATACCACTTCTCTATTTTTGCTTTTGTTTCCTGTGCTTTTGGGGTCATATCCAAAAAAATTGCCCAGACCAATGTCATAGAGCTTTCTCTCTGTTTTCTTCTAGTAGTTTTACAGTTTCAGGTCTTACATATGTCTTTAATCCATTTTGAGTTTAATTTTGTATATGGTATGAGACAAGGTCTAATTTCATTATTCTGTGTGTGAATATCCAGTTTTCCCAGCAAGACTTATTGAAAAGGCTGTCCTTTACCCAGTGTGTGTTCTTGGTGTCTTTGCTGCAAATCAATTGACTGTAAATGTGTGGATTTATTTCTTGGCTCCCTATTCTGTTCCACTGGTCTATATGACTGTTTTTATACAAGTACTGTGCTGTTTTGATTGCTATAGCTTTGTAGTATATCTTGAAATCAGGTAGAGCAATGCCTCCAGCTTTATTCTTTTCACTCAAGATTGCTTTATCTATTCAGGGTCTTGTATGGTTCTATATAAATTTTAGGATTTTTTCTATGTCAGTGAAAACTATTGGAAAAGTTATAGGAATTCTACTGAGTCTGTGGATTGCCTTGGGTAATATGAACATTTCAATAATATTAATTCTTCCAATTAATGAGCACACAATATCTTTCTATTTGTATCTTCTTCAATTTCTTTCAGTAACATTCTATAGTGTTTAGTGTACAGACTTTTCACCTCCATATCTAAATGTATTCCTAAATATTTTATTCTTTTTGATGCTATTATCAATGTGATTAATTTGTTGGCTTTTTTATATAATAGTTTTTTTGTTAGTATATAGAAATGCTACCAGTTTTTATGTGTAGATTTTGTACCTTGCAACTTCACTGAAATAATTTGTTACTTCTAACAGTTTTTTTTAGTGGAATTCTAAAGTTTTCTATATATGTAAAATTATGTCATTTGCAAACAAAAACAGTTCACTTCTTCTTTTCTATTTTGTATGCCTTTTATTTCTTTTTCATGCCTAAATGCTCTTGTTGGGATTTTTAGTACTGTAATCTATAGAAGTGGCAAGAGTGAGCATCTTTGCCTTGCTCCGTATTTTTTTTTTTTTTTTTTTTGAGACAAAGTGCCTCTCTGTTGCCCAGGCTGGAGTGCAGTGGTGCAATCTCGGCTCACTGCAACCTCCGCCTCCTGGGCTGAAGCGATTCTCCTGTCTCAGCCCCTCAAGCAGCTGGGACTACAGGTGCATGCCACCACGCCCAGCAAATTTTTTGTATTTGTAGTAGAGGCAGGGTTTCACCATGTTAGCCAGGATGGTCTCGATCTCCTGACCTTGTGATCCACCCTCCTCAGCCTCCCAAAGATCTGGGATTACAGGCGTGAGCCACTGTGCCCAGCTGTCTTGCTCCAGATTTACAGAAAAAACTTTCAGCTTCCCACCATTGAGTATATTAGTTCTGGGTTTGTCACATATGGCCTGTGCTACAATGAGGTAAATACCTTATATACTTAATTTGTTGAGAGTTTTTACCAAAGAAGGCATTCGAATTTTGTAATGACTTTTCCGAATCTATTGGGATGGTCATAGGATCCTTATCCCTTATTTTTTTAATATGATATGCCACATTTATTGATTTGTGTATGTTGAATTATTCTTGCATTCCAGATAGAAACATGGTGTATGATCCTTTACTGCACTGTTGAATTCAGTTTGCTAGTATTTTGTTGAGGATTCTTGCATGTATCTTTATCCGGGATATTGGCCTGTAATTCTCTTTTCTTGTAGTATCCTTGTCTGGCTTTGGTATTGGGATAATTATGGTCATGTAAAATGAATTTGGAAGTGTTCCTTTGTCTTCAATATTTTGGAAGAGCTTGAGAAGAATTGGCATTTATTCTTCGTTAAGTGTTTGGTAGGATTCACCAGGAGGCCATCAGGTCCTGAGCTTATGTTGAGAGGTTATTGATTACTGATTCAATGTCCCTACTCATTATTGATCTGTTCACGTTCTCTCTTTCTTCATGATTTAGCTTTTGCGAGTTGTATGCAGCTATGAATTTATCCATTTCTTCTAGGTTATCAAATTTGTTGGTGTATGATTGTTCATACTAGTTTCTTATAATCTTCTGTACTTCCATAATATCGGTTGTAATGTCTCCTCTTTCATTTTACTTATTTGGGTCTTCTCTGTTTTTTTTGTAAGTCTAGCTAAAGATTTGTCTCTTTTACTTATCTTTTCAAAAAAACACCTCCTAGTTTAACTGGTCTTTCTATTGTTTTACTAGTTTCGCTTTTATTTATTTCTGCTCTAATCTTTATTTTTTTTTCTTTTTCTGATTTTGAGCTTAGGCTGTTCTTCATTTCTGTTTTCTTAAAGAGTAAAATTTAGTTGTTTCTTTGAGATCTGTTTTTATTCTTAATGTAGGCATGTATTGCTTTATACTTACCTGTTAGAACTGCTTTGCTGTATTTCATAATCTTTGGCATATTGTATTTACATATTCATTTGTGTGAAGATATTTTTGATTGATTTCCCTTTTGATTTCTTCTTTCGGCCATTTATTTTTCAGGTGTCTGTTGATTTATTTCCACCTATTTGTGCATTTTTCAATTTTTCTCTTGCCATTAAGTTCTAATTTAATACTATTGTGGTCAGAAAAGATACTTGATATTATTTAAATCTTCTTAAGTTTCTAAGATTTACTTTGTGGTCTAATATATATTCTGTCCTGGAGAATATTCAATGTGACTTGAAAAAAATGTATATTCTTCTATTTCTGGATAGAATGTTCTGTATATGTCTTTTGGACTTACTTGGTATAAAGTGTAGTTCAAATTCAAAGTTTCCTTATTGACTATCTGAATAATTTATTTCTTGTTGAAAGTAGGGCATTGTATTACCCTAGTATTGTTGCATTGCTATTTCTCCCTTCAGTTCTGTTAATATGCACTTTATATATTTAGGGACTCTGATGTTGGGTGCATATATATTTACAATTGCTATATACTCTTGATGAACTGATCACTTTATTATTGTATAATAATTTTCTTTGTCTCTTTTTACAGCTTTGACTTATAACCATAAATTAAGAAGAAAAATCTCAAGCAATCTAACTGTACACCTCAAGGAACTAGAGAATGAAGAACAAACTAAGTCAGAAAAAGGAAGGAACTGATAAAGATTGGAGCCAAAATAAATAAAATAGAAACTAGTAAAACAGTAGAAAATATTTAAGTATAGCTACTCCTGCCGTCATTTTCCTTTCATTTGCATATGCTTTTCCATCACTTCACTTTCAGCCTATATGTGTCCTTAAAGCTAAGTGACTGTTATGTAGGCAGCATATAGTTGGATCTTGTGTTTTTATTCATTCAGTTATCTATGTCTTTTGATTGAAGAATTTAATTCATTTACATTTAAAATAATTATTTTAAATGATTATTATTTAAGGACTTACTACTGCCATTTTAATAATTTTCTAACTATTTTATAGTTCCTTTGTTTCTTTCTTTCTCATTTGCTTTTTCCCTTTATGATTTGATTTTTTTGCAGTGTCAGTTATTTTTATATATCTACTATAGGTTTTGGGATGGTTTGTGATTATCATCAGGCTTACATAAAGCATCTTATAGTTATGAGTTTATTTGAAGCCGATAACAACTTAACTTCAACACAATGAAAACTCTAAACATCAACTTTTCTTCCCAACATTTTATGATATGAGTTTTATAATTTACATTCTTTATATATTGTGTATCCCTTAATGAATTATTACAGCTATATTCATTTTAATACTTTTCTCTTTCAATTATCATTCTAGAGTTACAAGTGATTTATGCAACACCATTACAGTATTAGAGAATTCTAAATTTGACTACATTCTTACCTTTACAATAGGCTTTTCACATTCCTATACTCTCTTTATCTTTTCTCATTAGGCAGGTTCAGTGGTGATGAACTCCCACAGATTTGTCTGGGTAAATCCTTATTTCTCCTTCATTTGTGAAGAACATCTTTGCTGACTGTAGTATTGTTGTTTGGTAAGTTTGCTTTTTGTTCTTTTAACACTTTGAGTATGTCATTCCACTTTCTCTTGTCTCCTGGCTTGTAAATTTCTGCTGAGAAATCTGTTGATAGCCTTATAGAAGTTTGTTTGAATTAGTTTCTCTTCTCTTATTAGTTTCAAAATTCTCTCTTTGTCTTTGACTTAAGAATTTGATTGTAAAGTATCTCAGATCTCTTTAACCAAGATTGTCTAACCTATGGCCTGTGGGTTACATATGGCCCAGGATGGTTTTGAATGTGGTCCAACACAAATTTGTAAGCTTTTTATAAACATTATGAGATTCTTTTGTGATTTTTTTTGTTGTTGTTGTTAGCTCATCAGCTATTGTTAGTGTTAGTGTATTTTAGGTATGGCTCAAGACAATTCTTCTTCCAATGTGGCCCAGGGAATTCAAATGATTGGATACCCCTGTCTTTATCTTTATTTGGGATTCTTTGAACTTTATGAATTTTGATGTTCATTTGCCTCTCCAGATTTGGGAAGTTTTCTGTCATTATTTCTTTAAATAAACTTTCTTCCTTTTTCTCTTTTTTTGTTCCACCAGGACTCCTGTAATGCCTATGTTTGCCCCCTTGTTGGTGTCCCATACATAAGTCTTGTAGGCTTTCTTTACTCGTTTTCATTATTTTTTCTTTATGTGCCTCTGACTAGGTTACCTCAAATGACCTTTGTTTGAGCCCACTGCTTTTTCTCTTCTGTTTGATTAAGTCTGCTATCAAAATTCTCCATGGAACTTTTCAGATCAGTCATTGTGGTTTTTAGCTCCATAATTTTGGTTTAGTTCTTTTTATGATTTACATCTATTGGTTGAACTTCTAATTTTGTTTGTATATTGTTTTTATGATATCTTTTATTGTCTATCTCTGTTTTGTTATAACTCACTGAGGTTCTTTAAATTAAAATTCTTTTTAGGCAACTCATAGGCTTTCATTTCTTTAGGGTCTATAATTTCTTTATGGTCTGTTACTGAAGTTCCCTGTTAGTGGTGTTATATTTCCCGACTATTTGTGTAACTTATGAATATGTGTTGGTGTCCATGCATTTGAAGGAGACATCTATTTCAGTTTTTACAGACTAGCTTCTGCAGTGAAAGCCCTTTACCAGTTAGTTTATGCAGATTATGGGCAGGTAATCTGGTGAATTTTGTCAGCTGACTTGGTTCTGGAATACTTTGTGTGGCCTGGTTTAGTGCCTAGGTCAGGCTGGGTTCACAGGGGTTATTCTGGTTCCTGGTTCCAGAGGGGTCAGGCAGAATTTAGAGTCCATGGTGCTGGTGTCTGGGGCCACAAGGATGGCCTGCAGCTTGGATTTGCAGAATTGACTTGAATGCTTGGTGTTTAGGTGTTGACCTAAGACTAAGTCCCCTGAGGAATAGTCTGAGATCTGGGGCCATGTGTGTCAGCCTGGTGCTGGGGTTGACCTGGAGGCTGGGTCTGTAGAGATTGGCCTGGGTAATCTCTTAGGCAATGGAAACATGCCTGGGGCCTGTATCCGTAAGAGTAATCTTGAAGCCTGGATCCTTTGGAGGCTGGTCCAGTACCATGGTCTACTGAGTTGGCATTGAACCCTGGGTCTGCTGGAGTGGGCCTGGACCCTGGTTCTCCTGGAGGGTGGAGCAGCAAATGTCTGCTTGGTGTCTGGGACCACAAAATGTAGCCTGGCCTATGGGTGCTGACCTGGTTCTGGGGTGGGCCTGGAGGCTGAGTCTGTAGATGCTGTCCTGCAAACTGGGGCTGAATGTGTGGTGGAGCAGACCTGGACCCTGGGGCTAAGGCAATGAGCTTGGTGCTCTGGCAAGCCTGGAGGCTAGATCTGTGGAGTACTAACCTAGCACAGAAGCCTGTTTAGAGCCCCAGGCATGTCTGGAGCCTGAGGCTGTGGGGGCCATTCAGGAACCTGGAGCATTGGTGTTTGGCCTGGGGTCAGATGTTACTGGGGCTTACATCTACAGCAAAGCTGGGTTCTCACTTTACTTGCTTTTGACCACATAGAGAGTATCTCTATTTGCACTGCCCTCTTCAATGTGTCTCTTTTGTGCTATACCTAGGTGCTGTAATCTCTTGTCTGGATTTCTTAACCCTTATGAAGGTATTTTTCTGCATGTATAGCTATTCAAATGGACATTTCTATGGTGGGACAAGCCCTGGAAAGTCTTATTTCACAATGTTTCTGGTATCATTCTTACAAAGAGTTTTTAGGTACTATACTAAGGTAACAACCCATGAAGGAAAAAAATGTAAAAATGAACTTTATCAAAACTTTAAAAAATGTTCTGTGCTGAAAACCTTGTTAAGAACTTAAAAAGACAAGACTCAGATTGAAAGAAATGTTTGCAAATCAAATTACTGACCCAAAGATAATTGTGTCTAGGATATATAAAGAACTTCTGACACTCAACAATAGGTAAATAGGTAAATAATAGGTAAATCACCCAGTTTTGAAAATGGCAGAAGATCTGAACAAACATGTACCCCCAAAATATACAAATGAAAATCTGGCATATTAAAAGATGTCCAACATTATTATTCATCAGGGAAATGTAAATTAAACCTCAATGAGATACCACTATAAACCTACTAAAATGATTACAGTTCTAAAAAACAATGATGGTACCAAGCATTAGTGAGCATGCTGAGCAATTGAAAATATTTTTGTTCAGTGATTGTAGGAAAACAAAATGGTACACACACCATGGAAAATAGTTTGGTAGTTTATTATCGAGTTAAATATATGTACTATATGTTCCAATGCCCATGACTTCCACAAGCTTGCTGGTCAACTGTTGATCAGAACATGACTTAGTAATAAATGCAGAATTAGTACTAAAGTCAGCTATGAGATAATGCAATTTATCTTGAGATTGGCGTATGATGATTGAATGTTACTAGGTCTTGGCACCTCCTGACAATGCATCTTCAGATAAGTTATTTAACCTTATTGAGTCTGTCTGTGATTCATGGGTTAAATGGAGACACACCAGTCTTGCAATCATACACTAATATGAATACTTTAAAGTTGTTAAATATTCTCCACTTTGCAAGATAGATAAATTTATGGAATGTTATTATGATCATTATCATGACCACTATCATCTATATTTCCTCATTACCAATCTGAAACTCTTCAAACACATTGTTCCTTAAGAATAGACTGAAAGTTTTCAAGGATGTTGTAAAAAGATGTCATATTCTTCTTTTTGGCCACAGGGTGGTCCTTTTTCCTTACAGAACACAGATGTCATAAGGACAAGAGCATGAATCAGGGCTGAGTATTAATATCAATAACTTTCTCTTTTTTCTGTTTAACCAACACATCTTTCCCCCCTGTAATTATAACTACCCACTTAATTTTTGCAAACAGATGAGAGTACATTGGGTTAAGTCAGTAGTGTATTTTAAATCATCACCTTCTTCCATTTCTATATCAATTCTTTTATAGGAGTTAATCATAAGATATTACAAATACAGTTGGTGGTAGATAAGCCCATAAAGATTAGAAAGAATCGATACAAAAACACTGAAAACTCAAAAAGCCAGTGTGCCTCTTCTCCTCCAAATGATCTCAACACCTCTCCAGCAAGTGCACAGAACTGGGCTGAGGCTGAGATGGCTGCATTGACAGACATAAGCTTCAGAGGGTAGGTAGTAATGAAGTTTGCTGAGCTAAAGGAGCATGTTGTAGCCTGATGCAAAGAAGCTAAGAATCGTGATAATACATGATAATACAATACAGGAGCTGATAGCCAGAATAGCTAGTATAGAGAGGAACATACTTGACCTGATGGAGCTGAAAAACACAATATGAGGACCGCACAATACAATCACAAGTATCAGTAGAAGAGTAGACCAAGTGGAGGAAAGAATCTCCAAGTGTGAAGAGTATCTTTCTGAAATAAGAGAAGCAAACAATAATAAAGAAAAAATGGAAAGAATTGAACAAAACCTCTGAGAAATATGGGATTATGTAAAGAGACCAAACCTATAACTGATTGGGGTACCTGAAAGAGATTGGGAGAACAGAACCAAGTTGGAAAATATACTTCAGGATATCATCCAGGAGAACTCCCCCAACTTAGCAAGAGGAGCCAACATTCAAATTCAGGAAATGTAGAGAACCCCAATACAATACTCCACAAGAAGATAAACTGCAAGATATATAATCATCAGATTCTTTAAGGTTGAAATGAAAAAAAAAAAAAAAAAAGCATGTTAAAGTCAGCCAGAAAGAAAGACCTGGTCACCATCAGACTAACAACAGACCTCTCAGTGGAAATCCTACAACCCAGAAGAAATTGAGGGCCAATATTCAACATTCTTAAAGAAAAGAATTTCCCACCCATCTGGCCAAACTAAGCTTCATAAGTGAAGGAGAAATAAGAAATAATTTCAGACAAGTAAATGCTTAGGGAATTCATTACCAACAGGCCTGCCTTGCAGGAGCTCCTGAAGGAAGCACTAAATATGGAAAGGAAAAACACACTACCAGCCACTTCAAAAACACACCGAAATACACAGACAAGTGACACTTTGAAACAACCACATAAGCAAGTTTGCAAAACAACAAGCTAGCATCATGATTACAGGATCGAATTCGCACATAACAATACTAACCTTAAATGTAAGTGAGCTAAATGCCCCAATTAAAAGGCATGCAATGGCAAGCTGGATAAAGAGCCAAAACCCATAGGTAGGCTGTCTTCAAAAGGCCCATCTCACATGCAAAGACACATATAGGCTCAAAATAAAGGGTTGGAGGCAAATTTACCAAGCAAATGGAAAACACAACAAAGCAGGGGTTGCAATTCTAGTTTCTGACACAACAGACTTTAACCCGACAACGATCAAAAATGACAGAGAAGGGCATTATATAATGGTAAAGGGTTCAATTTAACAAGAAGAGCTAACTGTCTTAAATATGTATGTACCCAATACAGGAGCACCCAGATTCGTAAAGCAACTTCTTAGAGACCTACAAAGAGACTTAAACTCCCACACAATAATAGAGGGAGATTTTAACACCCCACTGACAATATTAGACAAATTATCAAGACAGAAAATTAACAAAGATATACAGGACCTGAACTCAGCTCTGAATCAAGTGCACTTGGTAGATATCTACAGAACTCTCCACACAAATTCGATAGGATATATACTCTTCTCATCACTACATGGCACTTACTCTAAAATTGATCATATAATCAGAAGTAAAACACTCCTCAGTAAATGCAAAAGAACTAAAATAATCACAAACAGTCTCTCAGACTAGAGAGCAATCAAATTAGAAATCAAGAGTAAGAAATCACTCAAAACCACACAGCTACATGAAAATTGAACAACTTGCTCCTGAATGACTCTTGGATAAATAATGAAATTAAGGCAGAAATCAAGAACTTATTTGAAACTAATGAGAACAAAGAGACAATGTACCAGAATCTCTGAGATGCAGCTAAAGCAGTGTTAAGCGGGAAATTTATAACACTGAATGCCCACATCAAAATGCTAGAAAAATCTCAAGTTAACAACCTAACATCTCAACTAAAAGAACTAGATAACTAAGAGCAAACAAACCCCCAATCTAGCAGAAGACAAGAAGTAATCAAGATCAGAGCTGAACTGAAGGAGATAGAGACATGAAAAATATTCAAAAAAACTCAACAAATTCAGGAGCTGGTCTTTTGAAAAAGTTAATAAAATAGACTGCTAGCTAGACTAATAAAGAAGAAAAGATAGAAGAATAAAATAAATACAATCAGAAATGATAACGGGGATATCATCACTGACCCCAAAGTAATAAAAACAACCATCAGAGAATACTATAAACACCTATATGTACATAAACTGGAAAATCTAGAAGAAATGGATTAATTTCTGGACACATACACCTTCACAAGACTGAACCAGGAAGAAATTGAATCCCTGAATACACCAATAACGAGTTCTGAAATTAAGGCAGTAATAAATAGCCTACCAAAAAAAAAAAAAAAAAAAAAGCCCAGGACTAGATGGATTCACAGATGAATTCTATTAGAGGTACAAAGAAGGGTTGGTACCATTTCTACTGAAACTATTCCAAAAAATTGAAAAGGAGGGACTCCTCCCTAAGTCATTCTATGAGGGCAGCATCATCCTGATACCAAAACCTAGTGGAGATACAATAAAAGAAAATTTTAGTCCATTATCCTTGATGAACACTGATGCCAAAATCCTCAAAAAGATACTGGCGAACCAAATCTAGCAGCACATCAAAAAGCTTATCCACCTTGATCAAGTTGGCTTCACCCCTGGGATGCAAGGTTGTTGGTTCAACATACACAAATCAATAGATGTGATTCATCACATAAATAGAACTAAAGACAAAACCACGTGATTATCTTACCAGGTGCAGAAAAGGCCTTCAATAAAATTTAAAATCTCTTTATGTTAAAAACTTTCAATAAACTAGGTATTGAAGGAACATACCTCAAAATAAGAGCCATATATGATAAACCCATAGCCAATATCATACTGAGTGGGCAAAAGCTGGAAGTATTCCCCTTGAAAACCAGCCCAGGACAAGGATGCCCTCTCTCACCACTCCTGTTCAATTTCGTATTGCAAGTTCTGGCCAGAGCAAGCAGGCAAGAGAAAGAAATAAAAGGTATTCAAATAGGAAGAGAGGAAGTCAAACTGTCACTGTTTGCAGATGACATGATTTTATATCTAAAAAACTCAATCATTTCAGCACAAAAGCTTCTTAAGCTGATAAGCAACTTTAGCAAAATCTCGGGATATGAAATTAATGTGCAAAAATCCCTAGTGTTTCTATGCACCATCGACAGGCAAGCAGAGAGCCAAACCATGAATGAACTCTTATTAATAATTGCTACAAAAGAAATAAAATACCTAGGAATACAGCTAATGAGGGAAGTGAAGAACCTCTTCAAAGAGAATTATAACCCACTGCTCAAAGAAATAACAGATGACACAAACAAATGGAAAAACATTCCATGGTCATGGATAGGAAAAATCAATATCATGAAAATGGTCATACTGCCCAAAGTAATTTATAAATTCAACACTATTCCTATTAAACCACCATTTACATTCTTCACAGAATTAGAAAAAAAACTATTTAAAAATTCACCTGGAACCAAAAAAGAGCCCAAATAGCCAAGGCAATTCTAAACAAAAAGAACAAACCTGGAAGCATCACACTACCTGGCTTCAATTTGTACTGTGAGGCTACAGTAAACAAAACAGCATGGTACTGGTACAACAACAAACATATAGACCAGTAGAACAGAATAGAGAATTCAGAAATAAGACCACACACTTAAAACCATCTGATCTTCAATGAACTTGACAAAAACGAGCAATGGAGAAAGGACTCCCTATTTAGTAAATGGTGCTGGGAGTACTGGCTAGCCATACGTAGAAAATGGAAGCTGGAACCCTTCCTTACACAATATACAAAAATTAACTCAAGATGGATTAAAGACTTAAATATAAAACCCCAAACTCTAAAAACCCTAGAAGAAAATCTTGGCAATACCATTCAGGACATAGGCATGGGCAAAGATTTCATGATGAAAACATCAAAAGCAATTGTAAGAAAAGCAAAAATTGACAAATGGGATCTAATTAAACTAAAGAACCTCACAGCAAAAGAAATTATCATCAGAGTGAATTGACAACCCACAGAATGAGATAAAAATTTTTGCAATCTATCCATCTGACAAGGGTCTAATATCCAGTCTACACAGAACTTAAACAAATTAAACAAATTAACTTAACCCTATTAAAAAGTGGGCAAAGGACATGAAGAGACTACTTCTCAGAAGAAGACATTTATGCAGCCAACAAACGTGAAAAAATATTCAACATTACTGGTCATTAGAAAAATGTAAATCAAAACCACAATGATATACCATCTTACATCAGTCAGAATGCCAATTATTAAAAAGTCAAAAAACAACAGATGCTGGTAAGGTTGTGGAGAAAGAGGAGAGCTTTCACACTGTTGGGAATGTAAATTAGTTCAAACATTCTGGAAGACAGTCTAATGATTCCTCAAAGACCTAGAGGCAGAAATAGCATTTGACCCAGCAATCCCATTACTGGGTATATAACCAAAGAAAGAGAAATCGTTTTATTATAAAGATACATCATGTGTATGTTAATTGCAGCACTATTCACAAGAACAAAAACATATAATCAACCTAAATGTCCATTAATGATAGACTGTATAAAGAAAATGTGGTACTTATACACCATGGAATACTATGCAGCCATAAAAAGGAACAAGATCATGTTCTTTGCAGGGACATGGATGGAGTTGGAAGCCGTTATTCTCAGCAAACTAATGCAGAAAAAAAAACCGAACGCTGCATGTTGTGGGAGTTGCATGATGAGAACACATGAACGTATGGGGGGAACCACACACACTGGAGCCTTTTAGGGGTGAGGGAAGAGAGAGCATCAGGAAGAATAGCTAATAAATGCTGAGCTTAATACATAGGTGATGGCATGATCTGTGCAGCAAACCACCATAGCACATGTTTACCTATATAACAAATCTGCACATCCTGCACTTGTACCCTTGAACTTAAAAGAAAAGTTTAAGGAAAAAAAATACAATTGATGATTAGGGAAATTTTTATTGCTCAAAATATTATTTTATTTAGCATTTTATTGAACTGATTGATTTAAGAATTTCAATTTTTTTCACATAATTTTTGACTGTAAATTTGTCCTTATAATTACACAAAATATGAGTATAATATCACATTTAGGAGCTGTGCAATTTGATGGACTATTATGTCTACTTTTATATTTCTGCTATTATTTTACTGATAAATCTCTTAGTTTAAATATTGGAATTGTATGCATTTGTATTTGTTAAAATATAAAAACTAATTTTTTTCTTGGTTTTGCATTTTACTTATTAGTCATAAAACTATTAAGTACTGTATTTGAATTCCTTAACATAGATTTTAAAATTTGACAAAATATAACACAAATGAATATTGAAATGTTACAAAATATAATACTAAAATAACATTTTATTTTAATATAAATGTCTCATATAATCATAGCATGTGGGATGTTATGCTTATAGATTTAAATATAAATGCACATTAAATGGAGTTATTTTTTCACAAGCCCTACTCTATTCTAGATTGACCAGAATAAACTCCCTGAATTCCACAATTTGGTTTAGAATCATTTTATGAAATTTCTTTTTATAAAGTTTCCAGAAGTATTCTTTAATTTGGATAACAGTTAGCTGTAATTGAAATGTAGATAATTGGAGAAAATAGAGACCTGATAAAGAGTTAAGAATTCTATTAGTGCTTCTGGCACATTATAAATAATCAACTAAAGAAAATGCTAAAAAAAATACCAACCTTAGTAGTGTATTGATTTTTTCAATGCACTTCAGCCTCTCTATAAGTAGTTTTCTTAAACATACAAATTAAGTGTATTAGAAAAAAAAGCAATCCTTGGTTTAATAAAAAGGATTAGAAAGAGTTGTATAATCATTTTCTTCCTAATCTTTAATAGATACCAGAAAAATGTATTTGTGATGACCAAGACAACTCAAATATTTCTTTACAGTTCATTAACTTCAATATTTAATTTCCAGAAATTAACTAATAAATCAACTTTATATCAATAGTTCCTTAATTTTTAAAGCTCTTTTTAAGTCAATACACTTATTTGTATGTCTTCAGACTGTTGCTTTAATTAAATTAATTCAATTAAATTAACTAGATTTTTAGAAGAAAGAAATTCTTACATAAAACATGCAGTGGCCAAATAGTCAAATTTTACATTTTCAGTAAGTATTAAATTTAAAGAATAAACTACTCTAATAATTCTCAATATTAATTCTCAACATTTTAAAGGGTTATGTTGCATTGTCTGTGGTAATTAGCAATTCAAATAATTCACTATCTGTCTTCATCAAGACTTGAAAATGGTCAGACAAAACAGATTGTACACATTATATCTTTTTCAATTCACACAAGCTACAGAAAACATGAATGTTGATTACAGATGTAAATGTCTCTTACTTTTACATGGTTTATATTGAAACTAAGAATTATTACATATTTATTTATTAGTTATATCTTTTCTTAAAGGCTAGAGGACTTTTGAAGAAGTGTTGTTGTATATTTAGTTCTCTATTATCTAAAGGGATTTAAAAAATTGGTATGTTCAATAGAAATGAGATAAAACCAGACATCTTTGGTTTACATGGCTGCTTAGCAATCAAACCATGAGCCTGGTTAGAGACTGGACCTCTCCACTTCTCAGTGTTCTCATCTTTAGAGTTAAAAAGAGTATTCTTCTGGTTTGATTGCTGTGTTAAGTTAGACAAAGTATATGAAGTCTTTGAACAATGCAAAAGACATAGTGTATGTTGAACAGGTGCTTACTACCTTTGCAATTGCAGTAGATAATTTTCCAGGTCATTCTCACCAATAGTGTAGTCATGACTCTAGATAACAAAAAACCTGTATTATCCAGTGACCAGGCTCACAAAAACATTTATAAGAAAGGTTGGGTCAGGCGCAGTAGCTCACACCTGTAATCCCAGCACTCTGGAAGGCCGAAGTGGATGGATATCTTGAGGTCATGAGTGTGAGACCAGCCTGGTCAACGTGGTGAAACTCCATCTCCACTAAAAATACAAAAACTAGTCAAGTGTGGTGGTGGGAGCCTGTAATCCCAGCAACTCTGGAGGCTGTGGCAGGAGAATCACTTGAACCTGGGATGGCAGAGGTTGCAGTGAGCCGAGATCGCGCCACCGCGTTCCAGCCTGGGCACAGAGTGAGTGAGAGTCCGTCTAAAAAAATAAAAAATAAAAAAAAAAAAGTTGTCAGTCTAAGCCCTTGTCTCTTCAAGGTCAAGGTAATTTTTATTGCATTTCATTAAGAGCCATTTTTTTTGTACATTTGCTACTTGATTTCTTTGTCTTGTGACCACCAGCCCCATCATTTCTCTATGTAGAGCCACAGCCTATTACCTATTTAGAAGTGTTACAGCCTTGAACCGAGATGGAGTTGTGATCTCTACCGCATAATCTATGTTCAGAGATGGGCCATGGTTGACATTTTCTCCTTTAATTTCTCCTCATATTGCCAAAACCCTTACCAGATGTCTCCTATCTGGTCCAGGAATCAGGCAAAATAAGATCCTGGTGTTCTTGTGTATCCATTCTGTCTAAAGCTTCACCCCAGATAACAAAGTCAGTTCATTTTGTGCCTCCTCTGACTTCAATGTACCCTAATTTTCTCCATATTTTCGAATTTCTCCTATCTGACCTCAGCATCTCATAGGCTGTTGTCTCATAATTTGATAAACTGTATGACCTAAAGTTTAATAAGTTTTGTTAATCTAAGTCAAGACTTACATTTGAAATTTCTATTTCTTTATATTTCACAGTGACCTAAATATTAGAGCCATCAATTGCTAATGTAAATATATTTTGGATGGCCTATTCTTGGCTAGCTTCACTTGGTCCAAGTGGAATGAATGTCAGTCAAGGAGAATCAAATTTCATGTACAACACCTGAACTTTAACACACTACACAACCATTTTTGGTCCATGGCATAGCAATTTGAATCAAGGAGTCACAAATGAATGACAGGGATGTTATGGGGTTCTCGTCATGTGTTCTTGTCAAATAAGATAATTTTTATTCTAATTTTATTTATTCATAATGTTATACAAAGCATAAATGTAATTTTGACTAGCAATATATCTCCACTGCTATGTGGAGTAAATGATCTCTGTCTTTATCAAGAAAAAAATACATCATCATAAGTTAGTATAGTATTCTATCCAGGTGGAATGTTGTCTAGGCATTAAATGACAATTGCAGAGTGACAAAGGCAATTTTCTGGAAAATGTGCTTATACAATGATAAATATTGAGATAAACATAAAAAAATACAGTATATTAACTGAATATTTTTAAAATGTGAATTCAACCACATTTGGAATAATTGTTGGATTTTTTGTTTTATTATAAATTATTGGCACAATTTGGATATAGATTTTGTTTACATTGCAACACAGTATTATGTCACTGATAATTTTAAACATTTTTAGTGATTAGTGCATAGCTCTAGAATATATTTAGTTCCAGCATACCCAAATTGTAGCTATTAGCAGTTAACAATTAATAAGAGGGGACACCACGAATGAGGTGTGCAGAACCCTCTCCATTTTCATTCGTGAAAGCAATACTAAATTGTTTCAAAGTGTATTATGTAGTAAACTGAATAATAAATGATATTCATCAGGACATTCTTTTTTTTTTTTTT